>NW_025920448.1:0-99996 GCF_902686445.1 Sciurus carolinensis
ACATGAATACCGACCCTCATTCCCCTTTTAAGGAAAATGACCTTACAATTTCCTGGCTCTTTTCTGTTGCTCCTAAGGGGCAGACGAATATATGAATGAAGATTCTTATTTTTTCTGGCACAAGAACCATGAGAATAGGCTTTCACAACTTCACATCACCTTTCTCCATGACCTAGAACCTAAGCCAGTTGATCCTGGGATATGCAACACTAATCCGTGCACTGCTTCTCTTGAGGAAGTCCATCAATATTAGCAAGAGCCTACAAAATGGCTCCATTCATCTTGACAATGGAGCTGCAATGATATTGGGTGAGCAGGTTGTAAATGCCCTGTGATCCTCCTGAATGCTATCAATACAGGCTAATATCGACTCGGCCCCAAATCCTAACATTATTCACCAAGAAATCACAGGCAAGTCTCTTAAAAAGTGTGAGAAAAGTTCTGGGGACAAGAGCAGCTGCCTTTTGTGTTCACCTCTTGCTTTTCCAGGAGACATTGAGGTACACATGGATAGTGCTCCAGTGTGGAAGTCCCCATCATTGGCATAAAGAATGACTACGTGTCCAAGAAGCCTGGAGAGTGCAAGGTACAAGTGCAGTTGTCATTTTGAATGTCCTAAAACCTGGTGCAAGCACAGCTAAAGAATGTGCTGAAGAATTATCCTCACAAGCATACTCATGAGAGACCCATAATCTCTGTCGTCATGAGAGTAGAGTGACTTCATAGAACAAGTACTCTGAAGAAATGTAGGTGACAGGGCAGCACTGCTCTCTTGGAGTACAATAGCCTGCTGAATGGTGTTGGTGAAATTGAGTTGCATGTGAAATTGTTGCTGTTTTAGAGTGCTGATTCCTTTTGTGATGAGAGGAGAAAAGAAAAGGAAAAGAATGACAATGGACGGTTGGGAGTCTCAGAATTGATTTCACAATCCCACAGTGCTGGGGACTGGAATCCGGGTCTCCATCATGTGAGGCAGGCACTCTAGGAGATGGGCTATATGACCTGCACAGGAACGGCTTCTCTGAGTTACAACACTTGATCACCTACAGATTTTAATTTGTGAAATTTTATGCAGAGAGGCAAACATGATGAAGTCAAACAATGTGTAAGTAATTTTTAATTCTCCTGTTCACAACAATACACCAAGAAACTTTTTCGCATGTCAATACGCAAGTCTTGCCCTGTGTACTGAGGGAAAGATTTTTCCCCTCTTCAGTAAAGGTGAAAATGGAAGAGGCTGATTGATCCATGAGCAGAAAAATATATCAGGGATCCAAGGATGCCAGGAAGAGGGGCAGAGATAGGACTATGTGGGATAGAGAATATGCTCAATTGGTGACTACGAATGGAGATATTGGGGGTCATACACACATGAATCCCTACACATTACATTCAAAATCAACTGAAAATTTCCTATAAAGCATTTTATTTCTTACTTTTCTTTTTCACCTTTTCTTTGAAAAATTCTAAACAGCAGAGAGCTGTGCAAAATTCATAATCCAGTTCTGGGTCTGGATCTTGCCCATCATCTCAAAAATGGGTTAGGCAGGGAAGTTTGTGCCTCCTGTGCTAAGCCTGTTTCCTTCTGTAGAAAGTACTTCCACAATTTAGCCAGATGCTGTTGGGAGTTATAAACAGGCAAAGGTATGTGGAGATGGGTCATGGGGTCTGGGGTCCCAGAACAGAAACGTGGTGGCAAAAAGAAAACGTTCCTCATGCAATTTCTATCTTTACCTCATTATGGTTTCAGTTTTTACTTGCAAGATTTATTAGAGAGGAACAAGTGGCTAAAATAATATCCTTGATACTTCATTCATTTTGTTGCAATCAATACCACTCAGAAAAATGTAACAATTGGTTACCAGTTCTGTGACAAGAGAGTCATACATGGGAGAATTCCTCTAATCAAAGAGGAAGGAACAGGCATTGGTAATCTAGGTTGTGAAGGTCACAGGGTTTCCAGGCTCCGGTAGGAAAAGACACATGATTGCACTCCCCAGAGTGTTTGTAAAGTCTTGGGCAACATAAAATTTGATGAGTGGATCCTGTGACATGGTGTCTACACCCCAGATTCCACCTGAGGTCACAGGGGAGCGAACTGAGAACACAGAAGCTTCATGGTTCCCATAGCAACCAGAGACATTTCTGCTCCTGGCAGCATCAAATCCACATTCAAGACATGCTATGCCTCAGCTAAGAGGGTAAGAGGTTAGATGAAGGGAGCGGGTGCTAGGGTCTGCCTTTTTGTAGAAACAATTCTACCCTTGTTGCCGGGGCAATGAAGAAACAGGCTGTAAGCAGTAAGAAGCCCCATGAGCAATAAATCACCCCATATCCAGGCAGAACAAGGGATCTCATTGAAGTCTGACAGCGTGCATTTCCACCCAGGTACACGAGGTGGCGCTGTGTTCCATTGCCCCCACCATTCTTGATGAGAGGCAGCTCATCTGGCTCTTGATGCAGGTTACTAGCCCCCACAAATTTCAGTGGAACAATCTGAGACCGAAGGATGCTTGAGAGCACGAGGGTCAAAAATCTTAGCACCAGCACCAGTGGACTTGCCCTCTGACCACACTTCTCCAGGACAGGGACAACCTGGGGTTTCTTCAGACTCAGGAAACTAGCCTAGAAGCCTAGCAGCCACATGGAGAGATGGGTGGTGAGTGTTCAGCTCAGTAGAGCATGCAGTAAAGTGCCATGGTTTAGGTGATCATTGATTTGGGACACATCAATTCCATCTGTCAGGTTTCGCCTCCTATCTTATGAAGTCTGGAAAGGAGAAAGATGGAAAATGGTATGTCCATGTTCCATGTAAAGGTGAGTGGCTCCTCTGGTGGCTCATGAAGAGAGGAGGGAGACATTCACTCAGCTTGTTGGAAGGAGGACAGGTTGAACCTGACATGCAAGGATAGTTGTTCTGTGTTCACTCCAACTGCCAGGCCACTCCTCCTTTGCTGCCTCCTTACAACTAGGCTGCACCCAGAAACTTACCTAATGGGATTTTTCCAGGGGCACATCAAATCCAAACAAGATGCAGAAATGACTTGCCAACCTGTATTCACACAATGTTTTGTCTTCTTCACCAGACAAGGGCCTCTCTGTCCTTAGGGCCTGTGGTATATTGCCAGGAGTCCTCTAACCAGTCCCAGGATGGAGCAGACCACAAGCTGGGGGAGGAATTAACAGCCTGGTGATGGCATGATGAGCACAGTTTCACAGGGCATAACACCTGGTTTCAAAGTAGACCGTGCTGAAAGTGGAATGGTTCAAAGCTTCCAAGCTGAATAATCAAAGGTGGAGAGAAAGTATATTTGGGGGGTGAAAAAAGCTGAAGGGTGTTGATGCTGGAAAACAACTTTGGAGAAGAGACCCTATGAAACTTGCCATCCTTCATGGTCAACACACAAACTCCATGACATATATTTAGCCTCATCATACGCTATGAATACAGAAGTAGTTATTGCATGCTCATTCTCTATGCAACCATGAATACCGACCCTCATTGTCCTTTTTAGAACAACAATGTCCTTATAAATTCCTGTCTCTTTTCTGTTGCTCCCAAGTGATAGCCAAATGTAAGAATCATGATTCCTATTTTTTCTGGCACAAGAACCAAGTGAATAGGCTTTTCCAACTTCACAGCACCTTCCCCCATGACCTACAATTTATGCCAGTTGATCCTGGGATTTGCAACACTAATCTGTGCACTACTTCTCTTGAGGATGTCCATCAATATTTACAGGACTTTACAAAAGGGCTCCATTCCTATTGACACTGGAGTTCGAATGATATTGGGTGAGTAGGTTGTAAATGCCTCGTGATTCTCCTGAATGCTATCAATGCAGGCTAATATCAATTCAGCTTCAAATCCTCTTTATTCACCAAGAAATCACAGGCAAGCCTCTGCAAAGAAAGTATGTGAGAGAAGTTCCAGGGACAAGAATTGATGTCTTTTGTGTTCACCTCTTGGTTTTCCAGTAGACATTGAGATACACGTGTAAAGTGCTCTGGTGTAGAAGTCCCCTTCATTTGCAAAGAGTATGGCAGTGTGTCCAGGAAGCCTTGACAGTGCCAGGTACAACTGCAATTGTGATATTGGATTTCTTGCTATTATTGAAACCTGTTGCACAATTCACAGCTGAAGAAGGTGCTTTAGAATTATCCTCATAAACATACTCATGAGAGACCCATGATCTCTGTCCTAAGGCGAGAAGAGTGACTTCATGGAACAAGTACAATGAAGAAATGCAGGTGACAGGGCAGCACTGCTCTCTTGGAGCACAGTAGCCTGCTGAAAGGTGTTGGTGGAATTGGGTTGCACGTAAAACTGGTGGTGTTTTAGTTGGTTGATTCCTTTTATGACATGAGGAGAAAAGAAAAGTAAAGGTGAGAGGATGGAAGGATGAGAGAATCAGAATTGGTTTCCTTTGTTTGTTATTTCCCCAATCCCACAATGCTGTGGACTTGAACCCAAGCCTCTATCATGTTAGGCAGGCACTCTAGGAGATGGGCTATATGCTGCACAGGAATGGCTTCTCTGAGTTACAACACTTGATCACCTATAGTCTTAACTTGTGAAAGCGTATGCAGAGAAACAATCATGACCAAGCCAAACAATGTCTTAGGAATTCTTAATTTTCCTGTTAAAACAACTCAGCAATGATCTTTTTTGTATGAAAATACCCAAGTCTAGGGCTGTGTCCTGAGGGAAATATTTTTACCGTCTTCATTAAGGACAAAAATGGAAGTAGTTGATTGATCCATGAGCAGTAAAATACATTAGGGATTCAAGGACAGGGGATCAGGGGCAGAGGCAGTACTATGAGGGATTTAGAATATGCTCAATTGGTGACTATGAATGGAGATATTGGGGATCATTCACCCATGAATCCTTAGCCAATACATTCAAATCAACTGACACTTTCCTAGAAAGTATTTTTTTTCTAATTTTTCCTTTTGACCTTTTTTGAAACATTCTAAAGAGCAGAGAACTGTGCATAATGCACAAGACAGTTCAGATACTGGATCTTGCCCATCATCTCAGGAATTGGTGAGGCAAAGAAAGATGAGCCTCCTGTTATAAGCCTGTTTCCCTCAATAGAAAATGCTTCAACAATTTAGCCAGACACTGTTGGAATATATAAAGAGGCAAAGGCATGTGGTGTTGGCTGAAATGGTCTGTGGCACAGAATCGAAATGTGGTGGCACAAAGAAACATTCCTCATCCAATTTCTATCTTCTCCTCATTGTTTTCAGTTATTACTCTCAAGATTTATTAGAGATAGTTAAGTGGCTAAAGTCATATCCTTGACCCTTCATTCATTTCATTGCAATCAATTCCACTCAGAAAAATATAACAATTGGTTACATCTGTGACATGAGAGCCATACATGGGAGAACTCCTCTAATCAAAGAAGAAGGAGCAGGCATTGGTCAGCTAGGTTGTGAAGGTAGTGGGGTTTTGAAACTCTGGTAGCAGAAGTCACTTGATTGCAATCCCCAGTGTGTTTGTGAAGCCTTGGGCAACAGGAACTTTTACGAGTGGCTCCCGTACATGGAGCCTGCACCCCAGATTTCACCTGAGGTCCTAGAGGAGCAGGCTGAGAACATGGAAGAGTCACAGTTCCCATGACAAACAGAGACCTTTCAACTCGTAGCAGCTTCAAACCCACATTCAAGATATGCGGCGGCTCAGCTGTGAAGGTAAGAGGATAGATGAAGGGAGTGGGTGCCATGGTGTTGGGTTTTTGAAGAAATGATTCTATCCTTGTTGCTGGGGCAATGAGGAACCAGGCTGTAAGTGTATGGAGACCCATGAGCAATAAATCCCCCTATATCCAGACAGGACAAGAGATCCCATTGAATTCTGAGAGCTCGAGCTTCCACCCAGGTCCATGTGGTGGCGATATGCTCAGTTTGCTGCAATATTCTTGCTGACAGGCAGCTCAACTGGCTCCTGATACAGACTATTAGCCCCCACAAATTCCAGTGGAACAAGCTGGGATCAAGTGTTGCTTGAGAGTACGTGGGTCAGAAGTATTAGCACCAGCATCAGTGGATTTGCCCTCCAACCCTGCTCCTCCAAGACCGGGACAACCTGGGTTTCTTCAGATGCAGAAAGCTAGACTAGGGGAATAGCAGCTACACAGAGAGATGGGTGGTGAGTCCTCAGCTCAGTAGAGCATGCAGTGCACTGCTGTGGTTTAATTGATCATTGATTTGGGACACATCGCATTCCATCTGTCAGGTTTCTCCTCCTAACTTATGATGTCTGGAAAAGAGACAGCTGGAAAATGGGATGTTCGTGTTCTTTTTGAGGTTGAGTGGCTCCAATTGTGGCTCATGAAGAGAGGAGGGAGTCATTCACTCAGAATGTTGGAAGGAGTACAGGACGCACCCGAACATGTAAGGAAAGTTGTTCTGTGCACACTCCAACTGCCAGGCCCCTCCTCCTTGGCTGCTGCCTTACAACTAGGCTGCACCCAGAAACTTAACTGCTGGGACTTTTCCAGAGCCACATCAAGTCAAAACAAGATTCAGAAATGACTTGCCAATCAGTATTCACAAAATGGTTTGTCTTCGTGATGTGACAAATATCTCTGTGTCACAAGGACCTGTTGGATATTGCCAGAAGTCCATTAACCAGCCCCAGGATGGAGCAGACCACAAGCTGGGGGATGAATTAACAGCCTGGTGATGGTAAGATGAGTGCAGTTTCACAGGGCATAACACCTGGTTTGAACATAGACCATGTTGAAAGTGGAATGGTTCAAAGCTTCCAATCTGAATATTCAAAGGAGGAGAGGAAGGATATTTGGAGACACCAGAGAAGTTGAAGGGTGTGATGCAGGAAAACAACATCAGATAAGAGATCCTATGAAACTCACCATTGATCATGGTCAATCCACAAAGTCCACGACACATATTGAGCCTCATAATATACTACAAATACAGGAAGTATTTATTGCCCGCTCATTCTCTATGCAACCATGAATACCAATCCTCATTCTCCTTTTAAAAACAACAATGCCCTTTAAATTCCTTTCTCTTTTCTGTTGCTCCTAAGGGATAGCCAAATATAAGAATCATGATTCCTATTTTTTTTTTGGCACAAGAACCATGAGAATAGGCTTTCCCAACTTCCCAGCACCTTCACCTATGACCTAGAATTTAAGCCAGTTGATCCAGGGATATGCAACACTAATCTGTGCACTGCTTTGCTTGAGGACATCCAGCAATATTTACAGGACTATACAAAAGGGCTCCATTCCTCTTGACACTAGAGCTCCAATGATATTGGGTGAGTAGGTTGTAAATGCTTCATGAACCTCTGAATGCTATCAATAGAGGCTAACATCAATTCAGCCCCAAATCCTAACTTTATTCACCAAGAAATCACAGGCAAGCCTCTGCAAAGCAATAGCATGAAAGAATTTCCAGGGACAAGATTGGCTGTCTTGTGTGTTCACTTCTTGTTTTTCCAGTTGACTTTGTTGTTCACATGGAAAGTGCTCCGGTGTGGAAGTCCCCTTTGTAATGTATAAGCTGCTCCCCCACCCATCAGTTGCAGCCATTTTCCCTGCCTCCCAACCACTTGTCAATCTGTGAACATCCTAGCTAGCTATTGGTTCATCATTCAGCTTGCAGGTATTCTTTTCCGATATTGGTCCCGTGTTAGCCCAACAGATTTCAACTGCCATCTTTCCTCTCTTGCTTCTCTCCCCTATACACTTGCTTTTCCTCCTTCTCGCTTTCTACTCTCTCTCTAGCACATGCCCTTTCTTTTCCTTTCTCTTTTGCTCTCATTTTCTCTCTTACCCTGCATGGAGACACTCTGCTTGCTTAATAAATTCCCTTATGTAATTTCCTGTGTGCATGATGGTATTGTGGGATTTCCTTTTGTCTGGTGCTGTGACTTGGGATGGGTCCTTCCACTGGCACAAGTGGAACCTCATCTAAGCCCCAGTGCACCCTGATTACAGACCCACCTTCCATTCTGCCTGGACGCTCTGCTCTGCATTCATCAACAGACTTCAAATTGGTGAGTCCTAGGCCGGTTCCCCTAGGCTGATTTATACTCTCGAAGTGGCTGAGGGATGGGGGTACCCCAGCCACAACTTTTACAGTTATGGCTGGCTCCCTATAGTCAGTCAGTTGGATTCCTGATTTTATGGTGGAGATTCCCTCTCAGGGTTGAGGCTCATCTTGCCCTCCCATTCGCACTTGAAAACCCTGATATCACGTCCTCAACTCTTCTCTGCTTTTGCCTGTCCCCACATTGATGTTTGTGTGATGACACCATCTATGGACTGCCTTCTTATCTCCAGTTGACTACTCTGGCCTCTGGATGCCTTGGCCACTGATTCAGCTGTATCAGTCTCCACCATGGGATCTGGGTCCCCCATTCCAGCAGATTCAACCCTTCACCTGACCCCCGGCTTAAAGCCATCACAATTCCTTTGTGTAATGGCACAGCTTCCGTGATCAAGTGGGCAGATGGAAAGGAATTCCTCATCTTCAAGTCCCTTCTTTCTTGCTTCTTAGCTCTTCCTGCAGGCTCAAGCACCTCCAGACCCTGCTTCTCTTGTCTTCCCCTGCTCCCCCATGTAATATAAGAAGCCCCATTTGCCAAGTAGTGAAAGATAATTGTTTAACAATTTCGTGCATTCAAACCTAAATTAATTACTAACCAGAAAAAAGAGTTAAAAGGACCTAAGCATCAAGTTTCTGCTAGAACATTTTAGCCCCTTTAAGATTCAGATCTCAGTCAAGGCTTACATTGAAATGTAATGGAGGAAGGTGCAGTGGGAGATCAGTCTCAAACCCAAAGGAAAAAAAGTGTCCACTTTAAATTTCTCCTGTGCTACAACTCAGAATACTTTTCTCCTTTCACCTTTTCTTTACTTCTCATTTTCTCATGCTTTAATTAATAACCATTATCATTTTTCTTCTAGGACTTTTGTTTTTCTTAAATGCTATATTTTTGAGCTCATGATTTTGATCCTACATACCTAGGTTAATGATTCTTGATCAGTTCTTTTAATCCAAATCTGGAGTTATTTTTGAGCATACGTTCCATTGCAATGGAGATAAGTATTACAAGGCCTTTGCTTTGTGTTAAATATAAGCATGCATAAAAATTAAAATTTTAAAAATGGATACAAACATTTTTAATTCACATGATTTAAAGAGGTTCAATTTAAATTGGGTAAACTAATAGAAGTAAAATGTCCTTAAAATTAACTCACAAGTCTCTACGTGGTCAAACTAATAAATGTTGATGTTTATAAAATGTCTAAAATCAATTTTTCTATGACTTTTCTTCAACAGGAAAGAAACAGCAAATACTGTTGGTACACTTGTCTGATATCTTGGTTTTTTCTACAATAAGATGAGTGAATTAGAGTTGACATGTATGGGATTACTCAAATGTGTTTGTTAGAGACATCTGATTAATTTATAAAGTTAAATGTGTTCATATTTTCCAGGTATACAAGCCTTTAAAGCAGAAAATTTATCAAGCTGCTATTCTCCAAATTAAACTTGTCTGTAATGGTAAACCTATCTTTTAATGTTCTATTATAGGACCTGTCATCAATAGGGTATATATAAAATTTGTTAAAATTATTGAGAGCCTGATTTGTTTAAAGGTTAAGCATGAAAGCATTTTACCACTTTGCCACACAAAAGAATATAATATTAAATTGGGTTAATTAATGTTCATACAGACTCAGGAGTCAATATATGTAAACTTCTTAAAATGGCATTTAAGAAAGAGTGTAATGTGCAGCAGTCAAAACAACAGTGACTGAAATTGGAGTCTCTGATGACCTCATGGCTGTGGCATGCCTGGTGCCTGGGAGGGCTCCTGTGCAGAGGCACAAGGTGCCTAAATGCTGTGGCAGTACATTGATCTCAGGCACACAGCTCATGGGCAGAAAGGAATTCTTATGCTAGATAACCAGTGTTTCATCAGCTCCCTTCTCTGGTTCCTGCCCACCTTACAGTAACTTTGGAACCTAACATTACACATATATAATGATTGTTGACATAACTCTTTAGATCTGCATTTCCATCAGAGAACAGAGCTCCATCTGATCTCAGCTTAATCTTCAAAATCTGTGTTTATAACCCTTTATTTTCTAATACTCCTTTGCCCCTCACTGAAAAGCCCCACCTTACCTGAGATAAGGCTCTGCCTCACAACCCTGCTACACATTACAATGGCTCCAAAGTAAGCCTGAATTTAACTCATTTAAAGTTGTGTTCAAAAGTTTGATATTTGTTGTAAAGATTACTGTGATCTCAAATGGGAACTCAGCCAAAATTCAAGAAAACTATTGCACAAACTGAATGTTTTGCTGTTGGTGATTCCATTTTGTATTTTCCTTATAAATTCTAATTGTTGCCTGCTCAAAATTTTGCAGAATTATTGCTTCAAGTGTGAACACTGTAAATTAACTTGGAATAGTAAGCCATCAGCTATAGGACAGATAATGTAAACCCCAATTAGATAAAAGGGGGTAAATAACTGTAAAGTCACAGTCATTGAAGTTAAACCCAGTACTCTTACTCTATGACTGGTGAGACTGACTTGCTTGATGGTTAAGATCAAATTTAGAGATTGAGATTAAATACAGAGGTCAAGAAAAGTCCATATTTTGGTCCTGCCCTCAAAGTCAGCCTGAACCCTGGGAACAAGAGGACTTCTCTAAGGAGGTTTGCAACTCTGGGTCCCACAACCTCCTTATCAAGGAGATTGATGAGGCCAGTAGAGGAAAAGCCACTCAGTGCACCTGCTGCAGAGGAGGGTCAAGGAAAAAGGGAGACATCCCTGGTGCTTTCAAGGAAAGCCACCTCATCAAAGAGACCCTGCCTAACCAATGGCACAAATGGAGCTAAGGAGCTGCTCTGAAGTTCTCTATGAGTAACCCCTGTGGAAACTCAGCTGACTCTTTAACAGGCAGGAACAGGTCACTTTAACCAACTTGATCTTAAACACCTAGCAAAACAGTTAAAACCAAAATGTAGGCATTCTTAGGCTACCAAAACAGTTAAAACCAAAATGTAGCCAATCTTGGGCTACATTCTTTATTAAAAGAAATAATACTTAAATTTAACTTAAGATGTACACTTGTGTTAGCCCACTAGAATAAAGACTAAAAGCTACAAAAGAGATCCTTAAGCAAATGTACCTGATAACTATCAAGGGAAACTGCCAGAGTCAGAAGTTTTAGTCAGATTAAAACCTACAGACACAAGTAGGCTTAATCTATGTTTGCTAGTAACAGAAGTATAGAGATCTCTACTAAATGTTGTGTTTATATTCCTGATAACCTGGACAATGTTAAAGTTCCCAAATAAAGGCCATATTCTCTCCAGCCTTTGCCAGGCCTTGTTATGGGAAAATCTTCTCAGTTCTTCCACCCCCTGGTGAGCAATTATTGGCTTCTGTCATCTTTATGATATTCATTGTCATGTTCCAGATTCTGCAACATTCGTATTGTATCAATCTCATTTCAGTACTCAGGTCTTTTTGTTCTTCTCTCATGGAGGCACCCATCCCCAGATGCCTGTAAAACCTGCTCTTCCCAACCGGACTTCTAACATGAACCCCTCAAATGACCCAATTTCTAAATAAAGAACTCTAAATTTCTTGCCCCATGCTACCCCTTTCCAGGTCAATGAAGCCAGATTGGTCATCACCCACTTTCCCTACAGAAGTGAAGGAGTTTCTAGAATTAGATGGGTAAATGAAGTCAGAATGGGGACAAGCAGTTAGTGTAGAAATAGGGTATCAGTCAAATTGAGGAAATGAAGTCCATGAAAACCATCTTCCTTTGGAAGTATGGAAGGAAAATGGACTTTTTACATCTCACTTCCAAAACCAGCTCCAGTCACTTAGGCAGGAAGGACAGAGAGAAGGCTTCAGAAAGAACAGGAGAGCAAAACATTTTCTTATAAAAAAGGAAATGGGGGAATGTAATGTATAAAGCTGCTCCCCCAAACATCATTTGCAGCCAATTTTGCCACCTTCCAACCACTTGTCTATCTGTGAATATTCTATCTTGCTATTGGTTCATCAGTCAGCTTGCAAGTATCCTTCTCCGATATTGGTCCTCTGTTAGCCCGGCGGATTTCAACTGCCATCTTTCCTCTCTTGCTTCTCTCCCCTACACACTTGCTTTTCCTCCTCCTCACTTCCACTCTCTCTCTAGTGCGCACCCTTTCTTTTTCTTTCTCTTTTCCTCTCATATTCTCTCTTACCCTGCAGGGAGACACTGTGTTTGCTTAATAAATTCCCTTATGTGATTTCCCGTGTCCAGTGTGGTTTTGTGGGATTTCCTTACACCCTTCATTTGAAGAGAGTATAGCAGTGTGTCCAAGAAGCCTGGAGAGTGCTATGTAGAAGTGCAGTTGTTGTTTTGAATTTCCTGCCACTGAAACCTGGTGCATGATGCACAGCTGAAGAAGGTGCTGAAGAATTATCCTCATAAGCATACTCATGAAAGACCTGTGATCTCTGTCATAAGGAGAGCAGAGTGATTTCATGGAACAAGTACTCTGAAGTAATGCAGGTGACTGGGCAGCACTGCTAGCTTGGAGCACAGTAGCCTGCTGAAAGGTGTTGGTGGAATTGTGTTGCATGTGAAACTGGTAATGTTTTAGAGTGTTGATTCCTTTTGTGACAAGATGAGAAAAGAAAAGAAAAAGAGAGACAATGGAAGGTTGGGAGGCTCAGAATTGGTTTTGTTTTTTTTTTTTTTTTTTTGTTATTTCTGCAATCCCACACTGCTAGGGACTGGAATGCAGGCCTCAAGGATGCGAGGCAGGCAGTCTACAACATGGGCTATATGGCCTGCACAGGAATGGCTTCTCTGAGTTACCAAACTTGATCACCTACAGACTTAATTTGTGAAATTTTATGCAGAGATGCAATCATGAACAAGTCAATCAATGACTATGGAATTCTTAATTCTCCTGTTCACAAGAATCCAGCAAGGAAATTTGTGCATTTCAATATGCAAGCCTAGAACTGTGTCCTGTGGAAAAGATTTTTCCCCTCTTCATTAAGGACAAAAATGGAAGTAGCTGATTGATCCATGAGCAGAAAAATATATCAGGGATCCAAAAATGCCAGGAACAGGGGCAGAGGCAGGACTACATTTGACTGAGAATATGCCCAATTGGTGACTCCAAATGGAGATATAGGGGATCATTAACACATGAATCCCTAGCCATTAAATTCAAAATAAACTGACACTATCCTAGAAAGTATTTTTTTTCTTATGTTTCCATTTGAACTTTTCTTTGAAAAATTCTAAAAAGCAGAGAGCTGTGCATAATGCACAAGTCAGTTCAGATACTGGATCTTGCCCATCCTCTCAGGAATGGGTGAGGCAAAGGAAGTTGGGCCTCCTGTGCTAAGACTGTTTCCCTCAGTAGAAAGTGCTTCAGCAACTTAGCCAGATGCTGTTGGGAGATGTAAACAGGCAAAGGCATGTGGTGATGGATCATGGGGTCTGTCATCCCAGAATTGAAACATGGTGGCAGAAAGAAAACATTCCTCATCCAATTTCTATCTTTTCCTCGTTATGGTTTCAGTAATTACTCTCAAAATTTATTAGAGAGAGATAAGTGGCTAAGTCATTTCCTTGATCTTTCATTCATTTCGTTGCTATCAATTCCACTCAGAAAAACATAACATTTGGTTACCACTACTCCTGTGACATGAGAGCCATACAAGGGAGAAGTCCTCTAATCAAAGGGGAAGGAGCAGGAATTGATCAGCTATCTTGTGAAGGTTGCAGGGTTTCAAGGTTCAAATAGGAGAAGGCAATTGATTGCACACACACAATTCTTGTAAAGACTTGGGCAACATGAAAATTGACGAGTGGCTCCCGTGACATGGTGTCTGCACCCCAGATTCCACCTGAGGTCACAGAGGAGTGGACTGAGAGCATGGAAGTATCACAGTTCCCATGGCAACCAAGACTTTTCTGCTCCTGTCCGCTTCAAACACACATTGAAGATATGCGGCAGCTCAGTTGTGAGGATAAGAGGATAGATGAAGGGAGCGGGTTCTAGGGTCTTGCGTTTTTGAAGAAATGATTCTCTTCTTGATGCTCAGGTGACGAGGAATCAGGCTGTAAGCAGTATGAAGTCCCGTGAGCAATACATCTGCCCAATCTAGGCCAGACAAAGTATCCCATTTAATTCTGACAACCTGCAATTCCACCCAGGTACACATGGTGCTGCTGTGCTCCATTGACCGCATGATTCTTGCTGACAGACAGCTCATCTGGCTCCTGATGCAGGCTATTAGCACCCACAAATTCCACTGGAGCAAGCTGGGACCCAGGGGTGGTTTAGAGAACGTGAGTCAACAATTTTAGCACTGGCCCCAGTGGATTTGCCCACCAACACCACTCCTCCAAGACTGGGACAACCCAGGTTTTCTTCAGACCCACAAAACTAGACTAGGGGCATAGCAGCCACATGGAAAGATGGGTGGTGGGTGCTCAACTCAGTAGAGCATGCAGTGCAGTGCCATAGTTTAGGTGATCATTGATTTGGAGCACATCACACTCCATCTGTCAGGTTTCTCCTCCTACACAATGAAGTCTGGAAAGGAGGCAGATGGAACATGGGATGTCCATGTTCCATGTGAAGGTGAGTGGTTCCTCTGGTGGCTCATGAAGGGAGGAGGGAGTCATTCACTCAGCATGCTGGAAGGAGGACAGGATGAAGCTGACAGGCAAGGAGAGTTCTGTGCACACTCCAACTGCCACTCCTTGGCTGCTGCCTTAAAACTAGGCTGCAGACAGAAACTCACCTGCTGATGTTTTTCCAAAAGCACAACAAATCAAAACAAGATGCACCAATGACTTCCCAATCTCTACTCACAAAATGGTTTGTCTTCCTGAGCAGACAAATACCTCTCTGTCACAAGGGTCTGTGGGATATTGCCAGGAGTCCTCTAACCAGCCCCAGGATGGAGCTGACCACAAGATGGGGGATGAATTAACAGCCTGATGATGGCATGATGAGCACAGTTTCACAGGGCTTAACATGAGGATTGAATATAGACCATGCTGACATTGGAATGGTTCAAAGCTTCCAAGGTGAATATTCAAAAAGGAGAGTAAGGATAATTGGGGGGCCAGAAAAGCTGAAGGGTGTTGATGCTGTAAAACAACTTGGGAGAAGAGACCCTATGAAACTCGCCATGGTTCATGGTCAACCCACAAACTCCATGACATATATTCAGCCTCATCATACACTACAAATACAGGAAGTAGTTATTGCCCGCTCATTCTCTATGCAACCATGAATACCGACCCTCATTGTCCTTTTTAGAACAACAATGCCCTTGCAACTTCCTATCGCTTTTCTGTTGCTCCCAAGTGACAGCTGAATATACAAATGATGATTCCACATTTTTCTGGCACAAGAACCATGAGAATAGGCTTTCCCAACTTCACAGCACCTTCCCCTATGACCTATAATTTAAGCCAATTGATCTGGGATATTCAACACTAATCCCTGCACTGCTTCTCTTGAGGATGTCCATCAATATCAACAAGATTATACAAAAGGGCTCCATTCCTCTTGGCACTGGAGCTTCAATGATATTGTTGTACAGGTTGAAAATGACCTGTGATCATCCTGAATGCTATCAAAAGAGGCTAACATCGATTCAGTCCCAAATCCTAACTTTATTCACCAAGAAATCACAGGCAAGTCTCTGCAAAGGAAAAGTGTAAGAGAAGTTCCAGGGACAAGAGCAGTTGTCTTTTGTGTTCAACTCTTGGATTTCCAGTAGGCATTGAAGTTCACATGGAAAGTTCTCAAGTGTTAAAATCCCCTTCATTGATAGAGAGTATGGCAGTGTGTCCAAGAATCCTGGAGAGTACCCTGTACAAGTACATATGTCATTTTTAAATTCCAGAAACCTGGTGCACAGTGTTAAGCTGAAGAATGTGCTGAAGAATTATCCACATGAGCATACTGAGGAGAGACCCATGATCTCTGTCCTAAGAAGAGTGACTTCATGGAACAAGTACTCTGAAGAAATGCAGGTGACTGGGCAGCACTGCTTTCTTGGTGCACAGTAGCCAGCTGAAAGGTGTTGGTAGAATTGTGTTGCATGTGATACCATTGCTGTTTTAGAGTCTTGATTCCTTTTGTGATGAGAGGAGAAAAGAAAAAGAGAGATAATGGAAGTTCAGGGGCTCAGAATTGGTTTCGTAGGTTGGTTATTTCTGAAATCCCACATTGCTGGGGACTGTAACCTGGGACTCGAGCATGAGAGGAGGCACTCTATGAGATGGGCTATATGGCCTGCACAGGAACGGATTTTCTGAGTTACAACACTTGAACATCTACAGTTTTAATTTGTGAAATGTATGCATTGAAGTAATCATGACCAATCCAAACAATTCTTAATTCTCCTGTCCACAAGAATCCAGCAAGGAAAATTTTGCATGTCAATACCAAGCCCAGCCCTGTGACCTGAGGGAATTTTTCCCCTCTTCACTAAGGATGAAAATGGAAGTTGCTAATTGATCTGTGAGCACAAAATTATATCAGGGATACAAGAATGCCAGGAAGAGGGGCAGAGGCAGGACTATGTGGGATTGAGAATATTCTCAATTGGTGACTATGATTGGAGATATTGGAGATCTTTCACACATGAATACCTAGCCATTACATTCCAAATCAACTGACACTTCCCTAAAATGAACTTTTTTTCTTATTTTTCCTTTTGACCTTTTCTTTGAAAAATTCTAAACAGTAGAGAGCTGTGCATAATTCACAATCCAGTTCAGGGGCTGGATCTTGTCCATCATCTCAAGAATGGGTGAGGCAGAGAAATTTGTGTCTCTTGTTCTAAGCCTGTTTCCCTCAGTAGAAAATTCTTCAGTAATTTAGCCAGATGCTCTTGGGAGATATGAACAGCAAAGGCATGTGGTGATGGCTCATATGGTCTTTAGTCCCAGAATCGAACGTGGTAGCAAAAAGAAAACGTTCCTCATCCAATTTCTATCTTCTCCTCTTTATGTTTTCAATTATACTTTTAGAGAGAAATATGTGGCTAAAGTCATATCCTTGATACTTAATTTATTTCATTGTGATCAGTTCCACTCAGTAAAACATAAATATTGGTTTCCAGTTCTCCTCTGACATGAGAGCTGTACATGGGATTACTGCTCTAATCAAAGGGGAAGGAGCAGGCATTGGTCAGCTAGATTGTGAAGGTCACAGGGTTTCAAAACTCCCATAGGAGATGGCACTTGATTGCACTCACCAGAGTGTTTGTAAAGCCTTGGGCAACATGAACTTTAATGATTGGCTCCCATGACATGGGGTCTGTCCCCCAGATCCCACCTGAGATCATAGAGGAGTGAACTGAGAACACAGAAGCTTCTCGGTTCCCATGGCAAGCAGAGAACTTTCAGCTCCTGGCCACTTTAAACCCACATTCAAGACATGCGATGGCTCATCTGTGATGGTAGGAGGATAGAGGAAAGGAGAGCATGACAGAGTCTTGGGTTTTTGAAAAAATTATTCTATCGTTCTTGCCCGGGTGATGAAGAAACAGGTTGTAAGCGTTATGTGTCCCGTGAGTGATAAAACCCTCCATATCCAGGCAGGACTTGGGATCCCATTAAAGTCTGACAGCTTGCACTTCCATCCAGGTTGGCTAGGCAGTGCTGAGCTCCGTTGGATGCACCATTTTGCTGACAGGTAACTCATCTGGCTCTGATGCAGGGTGTTATCACACTAATTCCAGTGTATCAAGCTGGGACCGAGGGTTGCTTGAGAGCCAGTGGGTCAACAATCTTAGCACAGGCACCAGTAGATTGGCCCTCTGACCCCAATCCTCCAAGACTGGGACAATCCGAGTTTTCTTCAGACTCAGGAAACAGACCTAGGAGCCTAGCAGCCACATGGAGAGGTCGGCAGTGAGTGTTCATCTCAGTACAGCATGCAGTGCAGCTCCACGGTTTAGGTGATCATTGATTTGGGACACATCACATTTCATTTGTCAGGTTTCTCCACCTCACCTTCGAAGTCTGGAAAGAAGAGAGCTGGAACATGGGATGTCCATGTTCCATGTGAAGGAGGGTGTCGCCTCTGGTGGCTTAGGAAGAGAGGAGGGAGTCATTCACTCAGCATAATGGGAGGAGGACTGGTCAAAACTCACATGCAAGGAGATTCATTCTCTTCTCACTCCAACTGCTAGGCCCCTCCTCCTTGGTTGTTGCCTTACAACTCATCAGACCCAGAAACGTGCCTGCTGGGATTTTTCTAGGGGCACATCAAGTCAAAACAAGATGCAGAAATGACTGACCAATCTGTATTCACAAAATGGCTCAAATTCCTCACCAGACAAATACCTCTCTTTCACAAGGGCCTCTGGGATATTGCCAGGAGTCCTCTAACCAGCAGCAGGAGGGAGCAGAACACAAGCTGGGGATGAATTAACAGCCTGGCGGTGGCACGATGAGCACAGTTTCGCAGGGCATAACACGACATTTGTATGGAGACCGTGCTGAAAGTGGAATAGTTCAATACTTCCAAGCTTAATATTCAAAAGAGGAGAAAGATATTTGTGGGGCGAGAAAAGCAGAAGGTTTTTGATGCTGAAAACAATTTCAGAGAAGAGACGCTATGAAACTTGCATTTGTTCATGGTCAAACCACCATCTGCACGACATATATTGAGCTTCAACATATTCTACAAGTACAGGAAGTAGTTATTGCCCGTTAATTTTCTATGCAACCATGAATACCGACCCTCATTCCCATTTAAAGACAACATTGCACTTGCAAATTCCCGTCTCTTTTCTGTTGCTCCCAAGGGACATCGGAATATATGTATGTTGATTCCTATTTTTTCTGGCACAAGAACCATGAGCAAAGGCTTTCCCAACTTCACAGCATCTTCCACCACGACCTACAATTTATGCCAGTTGATCCTGGGATATGCAACACTAATTCCTGCATCTCCAAAGAAAGAATGCTCCATGATCTTAGAAATTTATTCACCAAAAGTACTACAAATATTCAAGTGTGAAGATGCTACACCGCTAAACCCGGGATATCAAAACAGAAGTAGTTCCATAATAACCAACATATAATAGAATTACTGAGAAGGAAAAGTGTACCACAAGCATTTGTCAATTGTCCACTCCATTTTCCTACTTCACTGGTTTCTATCCACCACCAACATGCCTTAGGACTAATGTCTCTGATTTCTTTCTTCTGGTGTGAGTTCTTGCCAAGAGGGGCTCTTGTGTCATTCCTTACCCTCCAAAACACAATGCATTAAATCCAAGATCCGTGGTAAATATGAGAAAAACTCAAAACCCGAGATGTTGTTATGCTTCACCCAATTCTACACTGCATCTCTTGAGGATGAGCCTCAATATTAAAAAAAAGTCTATGAAATGACTCCATTCCTCTTGACCCTGAGCCTTCAATGAAATAGGGAATAAATCCCACATGATTCTCCTGAATCCTCTCAATAGAGGCTAACATCGATTCAGCCCCAAGTCCTAACCTTATTCACCAAGAAATCACATGAAAACCTCTGCAAAGCAAAAGCATGAGAGAAATTTGAGGGACAAGAGCAGCTGCCTTTTGTGTTCACCTATTGGATTTCCAGTAGAATTGAGGTTCACATGCAAAGTGGTCCAGTGTGGACGTCCTCTTCATTGACAGAGGGTATGTCCATGTTTCCAAGACACCTGGAGAGTGCCAGGAACTAGTGCGGTTGTCATTTTGAATTTCCTGCCACTGAAACCTGGTGAAAAATGTGCAACTGAAGAATGTGATGAATTATCATCATAACATACTCATGAGAGACCCTTGATCTCCCTCCTATGGAGAGTAGAGTGAGGTCGTGAAACAAATACTCTGAAGAAATGCAGGTGACTGGGCAGCACTGCTCCTTTGGAGCACTGTAGCCTGCTGAAAGGTGTTGGTGGAATTGGGTTGCATGTGAAACTAGTGCTGTTTTAGAGTATTGATTTGTTTTGTGTCAAGAGCAGAAAAGAAAATTAAAAGGAGAGAGGATGGAAGGTTGGGAGGCTCAGAAATTGTATTGTTTGTTTGTTATTTCTGCAATCCCATGGTGCTGGGGACTCAAACCTGTGCCTTGAACATGCAAATCAGGCACTCTACCGGAGGAGCTATATCGCCTGCACAGTAATGGTTCCTATCAGTTACAATACTTGATCACCTACAGTCTTACTTCGTGAAATTGTATGCAGAGAAGCAATCATGAACAAGCCAAACAATGTCTAAAGAAATCTTAATTCTCCTGTTCAAACAATCCAGCAAGGAACTATTTTGCATGTCAATACCCAAGTCTCCCACTGTGTTTTCAGGGAAAGGTTTTTCCCCTCTTCCTTTAAGGACAAAAACAGAAGTAGCTGATTGATCCATGAACAGAAAATTATATCAGGGATCCAGGACGCCAGGATCAGTGACAGAGGCAGGACTATGTGGGATTGGGAATATGCTCAACTGGTGACTATGATAGAAGATATTGGAGATCATTCACACAAGAATCCCTAGCCATTATATTCAAAATCTACTGACACCTTACTCGAGATTTTTTTTTCCTTTTGACCTTATTTTTGGAAAAATTCCAAACAGCAGAGAGCTGTGCATAATACATAGGCCAGTTCAGGTGCTGGATCTTGCCCATCATCTCAGGAATGGGTGAGGCATAGGAAGTTGTGCCTCCTGTGCTAAGTCTGTTTCCCTCAGTAGGGAGTGCTTCAGCAATTTAGCCAGACACTGTTGGGAGTTATAAACATGCAAAGGCATGTGGTGATGGCTCATGTGTTCTGGGGTCCCAGAACCGAAATGTGGTGGCAAAAAAAAATATTCCTCATCCAATTGCTGTCTTCTCCTTGTTATCATTTCAGTTATTACTCTCAAGATTCATTACAGAGAGGTAAGTGGCTAAGTCATATCCTTGATAATGCATTCATTCCGTTGCAACCAATTCCACTCAGAAAAGAAAACAATTGGTTACCAGTTCTCCTGAGACATGAGAGTCATACATGGGAAAACTCCTCTAATCAAAGGGGAAGGAGCAGGCATTGGTCAGCTAGGTTGTGAAGAGTGCGGGGTTTTGAGGCTCCAGTAGGAGAAGGCCCTTGGTTGTAATCCCAGACTGTTTGTAAAGACTTGGGCAACATGAACTTTGACGAGTGGATCCCGTGACATGGCAACTGCAGCCCACATTGCTCCTGAGGTCACAGATGGGGGAATGAGAACACCGTGACCTCATGGTTCCCATGGCATCCAGAGAACATTCGGCTACAGGTCGCTTCAAACCCACATTCAAGTCATGCAAGGTCTCAGGTGTGAGGGTAAGAGGTTAGAGGAAGGGACCGGGTTCCAGGGTCTTGTGATTTTGAAGAAATGATTCTATCTTTGTTGCCCGGGTGATGAAGAAACAGGCTGTGAGCACTATGGAGCCCCGAGAGCGATAAAGCCCCTGATATCCAAACAGGAAAAGGGATCCCTTTAAAGTCTGACAGCTCGCACATCCACCCAGGTCCGCTAGGTGGCACCGTACTCCGTTGGCTGTACCATTCATTCTGAGAGGTAGCTCATATGACTCGTGATGCAGGCTATTAGCCCCCACAAAGTGCAGTGGAACAAGCTGGGACCGAGGGGTGCTTCAGAGCACGTGGGTTAACAATCCTGGCACCAGAACCAGTGGATTTGCATCCAATCCCACTCCCCCAAAACTGGGAAAATCTGGGTTTTCTTCACAGTCAGGAAACTAGAATAGGGGCCTAGGAGCCACCAGAAAGATGGATGGTGAGTGCGTAGCTCAGTAGAGTATGCAGTGCAGCCCCATGGTTTAGATGATCATTAATTAGGGACACATCACATTCCATTTGTTGGGTTTCTCCTACTAACTTATGAAGTCTGGAAAGGAGACAGCTGGCACATGGGTTGTCCATGTTCCATTTGAAGGAGAGTGGCTCCTCTGGTGGCTCAGGAAGAGAGGAGGGAGTCATTCACTCAGCATATTGGAAGGAGGACAGGATGAACCTGACATTCAAGGAGAGTTGTTCTGTGCTCACTCCAACTGCCAGACCCCTCCTCCTTGGCTGTTGCCTTGCAACTAGGCTGCACCCAGAAACTTACCTATGGGATTTTTCCAGGGGCACATCATATCTCCACAAGATGCAGTAATGCCAATCTGTATTCACAAAATGACTTGATTTCTGGACCAAACAAATACCTCTCTATCGCAGGAGCCTGTGGGATATTGCTCGGAGTCTTGTAACCAGGTTATGGAACAAATACTCTGAAGAAATGCAGGTGACTGAACAGTAATGTTCTCTTGGAGTGCAGAAGTCAGCTGAAATGTGTTGGTGGAATTGGGTTGCATGTGAAGTGAAAGTGGTGCTGTTTTTGAGTGTTGATTCGTTTTGTGTTGAGAGGAGAAAAGAAAATTCAAAGGAGAGAGGATGGAAGGTTGGGAGGCTCAGAAATCATTTCGTTTGTTTGCTATTTCCCCAATCCCACAGTGCTGGGGACACGAATCCTGGCCTACAACATTCCAGTCGGGCATTCTAAATCATATTCTTTATAACCCACACAGGTATAGCTCCTCTAAATTACAAAACTTGATCAGCTAGTCTTAATTTGTGAAATTGTATGCAGAGAAGCAATCATGACCAAGCATAACAATGTCTAAGGAATTCTTAATTCTCCTGTTCACAACTCAGCAAGGAACATTTTTACATGTCAATACACAAGTCTCCCGCTGTGCCCTTAGGAAAATTTTTCCCCTCTCACTTAAGGATGAAAATGGAAGTAGCTGATTGATGCATGAGCAGAAAAATATATCAGGGATCCAAGGACGCCAGGAGCAGGGGCAGAGGCAGAATTATGTGGGATTGAGAATATGCTCAATTGGTGATTCCAATTAGAGATATTAGTGAACTTTCACATATGAATCCCTAGCCCTTATATTCAAAATCTACTGACACTTTCCTCGAGAGTATTTTCTTTCTTATTTTTCCTTTTGAACTTTTTTTTGAAAAATTCTAAACAGCAGAGAGCTGTGCATAATGCACAAGCAAGTTCAGGTGCTGTATATTGCACATCATCTCAGAAATAGGCTAGGCAAGGGAAGATGTGCCTCCTGTGCTAAGACTGTTTCCCTCAGTAGGGAGTGCTTCAGCAATTTAGCCAGACGCTGTTGGGAGTTATAAACAGACAAATGCATGTGGTGACGACTCTTGAGTTCTGGTATGCCAGAAAGAAAACGTGGTGGCAAAAAGAAAACATTCCACATCCAATTTCAATCTTCTCCTCGTTATGTTTTCAGTTATTACTCTCAAGATTCATTATGGAGGGATAAGTAGCTAAAGTTGTTTCCTTGATCCTGCATTCATTCTGTTGCAATCAATTCCACTCAGAAAAATGTAACAATTGGTTACCAGTTTTCCTGTGACATAAAACCCAGACAAGGGGGAAGTACTCTAATCAAAGGGGAAGGAGCAGGCATTTGTCAGCTATGTTGTGAAGGTAGCAGGATTTAGAGGCTCTGGTAGGACAAGGCACTTTGTTGAACTCTGCAGAGTGTTTGTAAAGGCATGGGTAACATGATCGTTGATGAGTGACTCCCATGATATGGCGCCTGCACTTCAGATTCCATCTGAGGTCACAGAGGAGCAGTCTGAGAACACGGTGGCATCACTGATGCCATGGCAACCAGACACCTTTCCTCTCTAGGCCATTTCAAGCCCGCATTCAAGACAGGCTGCATCTCAGCAGGGAGGGTAAGAGGATAGATGAAGGGAGCAGATGCCAGGATATTGCATTTTTGAAGAAATGATTCTATTCTTGTTGTCCAGGCAACAAGGAACCAGGCTGTAAGCAGTGTGGTGCCCCTTGAGTGATACATCTCCCCATATCCTGGCAGTACAAGGGATCCCATTGAAGTCTGAGAGCTCACAATTCGACCCAGGACCCCTAGGTGTCACTGTGCTCAGTTGGCATCAACATTCATGCTGACAAACAGCTCATCTGTCTCCTGATGCAGGTGATTAGTCTCCACTAAGTCCAGTGTAACAGGCTTGAACTGATGGGTGCTTGACAGCACGTGGGTCAACAATCTTAGCACCAGAACCAGTGGATTTGCCCTCTGACCCAACTCCTGCAGGAATGGGACAACCGGGTTTTCTTCAGATTCAGGAAACATGCCTAGGGGCCTAGCAGCATCATGGAGAGATGGGTGGTGAGTGCTCAGCTCAGTAGAACATGCACTGCAGCTCCATGCTTTACGTGATCATTAATTTGGAACACATCACATTCCATCTGTCAGGTTTCTCCACCTAACCTAGGACATCTGGAAAGGAGACAGCTGGAACATGGGATGTCCATGTTCCATGTGAAGGTGAGTGGCTCTGCTGGTGGCTCAGGAAGAGAGGAGGTAATCATTCACTCAGCATGTTGGAAGGAGGGTAGGTTGAACATGACATGCAAAGAGAGTTGTTCTGTGCTCTCTGCAACTGCCAGGCCCCTCCTCTTTGGCTATAGCCTTACCACTATGCTTCACCCAGAAACTTACCTGTTGTAATTTCTCCAGGGGCACATCAAATCTCCACAAGATGCAGAAATATCTTTCCAATCTGTACTCACAAAATGGTTCATCATCTTGACCAGACAAATACCTCTCTGTCACAAGAGCCTGTGGGATATTGGCAGGAGTCTTCTAACCAGCCCCAGGAGGGAGCGGAAAAAAGCTTTGGGATGAAACCACAGCCTGGTGATGGCATTGTGAGTAGAGTTCCACAGGCCATAACACTAGATTTGAACATAGACCATGCAGAAAGTGGAATGGTTCAAAACTTCCAAGCTAAATATTCAAAAGAGGAGAAAGGATATTTGTGGGGCAAGAAAATATGAAGCGTGTTTATGATGGAAAACAAATTCAGAGAAGAGACACTATGATACTCACCATTGTGCATGGTCAACCCACAAACTCCATGACCAATATTCTGCCTCAACATACAATACAAATACAGAAGGTACTTATTGCCCATTCATTCTCTATGCAATTGTGAATACAAACCCTCATTCCCCTTTTCAGGACAACAATGCCCTTGCAAATTCCTGTCTCTTTCTTTTGCTCCCAAGGGCCAGGTGAATATGTGTATATTGATTCCTATTTTTCCTGGCAGAAGAAACATGAACAATGGCTTTCCCAACATCACAGCACCTTCCCTCATGTACTACATTTTCCGACTGTCGGGGTTTCCAGGACCCCCAGCCTTGGGCATGGTCAAGATGGCGCCTAACGCTGAGCCAAAAGCGGCCAACTATACAGTAAACAACCAGCGAATTCCAATGATTGGCTAGTTAACGATGTGACTAGAGCATGCCCCCCTCGTGTACCTATCCTATGCTTGCAGCTGTCCGCGTTTACCTCGTGTACTCTCCCCTGATTGGTTGAAGTGTATATAAGCCTGGTGGGTGGGAGAGTAGGCAGGCAGAAGCGGAAGAGGCGGCGGAGGTGGAGGCTGAAGCTGAGCTGGAAGCTGAGAGTGCGCGGAAGCTGGGAGAAGCTGAGAGAAGAGAAGCTGGGAGTGCGCAGAAGCTAGGAGTAAGGGAAGTGTAGGAGAGGGACTGTACATAATAAACTTCCAAAGCTTCAGACGTTTGTCGTGTCTCTCTCTGCGGGCAGAGGGAGCGTGATAACTGGTGCCGAAACCCGGGACATGAAGGGAGGATGAAGGCCTTATAAAAGAAAACAAGGTAAGATATTTGAAAAATTTTTTTTGTATACAAGTTAAACCGGTTATAAAAAAGTTAAAGGGTATCAGGATACGCTATCAGTGGTCCTGGGGACACGTGGAGTGCGGTCCGGTTGAAAGGTATCGGGACGCGCCATTAGTGGTCCTGACGTGTAGAACGTGGGTCAAAAGGTATCGGGATACGCCATTAGCGGTCCTGATGTGTGGAACGTGGGCTAATTAAAGTGAAAGTAGAAACACGTTTGAAGCGGTCCAATTAGGGTGTAGGTAGTACGTGAAAAGCCGCTATAAAAATTCTAATGCACACTTGATAGTTTTCCTTTCAATAATCTCGTTGCTCCTGGCAGCTAGGCCACTGTTTGATTTTGTAACTGCCATAATTAAAGCTATTCAAATTAGTAACAATGGGGTCTGAAACGTCTAAATTCAGAATGCAGCAGCCCCTCAGGGAGTTATTAAAAAACCATGGGACGCCACTAAAGGAAAAAACAGCTAAAGTATTTCTTGATACTGTGGAAAGGATTTCCCCTTGGTTTTTGGATGAGGGCCTTTTGAATACCCTACAGTGGGAACAGCTGGGGAAAGACCTTCGTATAGCGGATAGGCAAAATCCTTTGCCAGTAGGCACTATGGCTATTTGGTCTCTTATTAAATCCTGTCTGCAAGATAAAAACAAAAAACCTTCACTCACCGAGCCTTTAGCTGAGGTAAAACAGGTTTTGGAAGAAATAAAAGAGGAACGTTCATATCTTTCTCAAAATTCAGAAAAAGGAACTAATTCAGATGAGGAACTATCGGAAGGGGAATTATCGGGAGAGGAACTGGAAAAAAGAGTACAAAGATTAAGACTAGATAAAAAGCCCCCTCTAGTGCCCGTGTTGCCTAGTGTACCTCCCATAAATAAGGAACCCCCTCATGAAGCGTCCGGTTTCGGGTTACGCTCAGAATGGAGTCATCTTGGATCTGTAGCATATCCTGTTTTTGAGGATGCTCAAAATCAAAGATTCCACCAACCCTTAGACTTTAAAATAGTGAAACAGTTAAAAGAAGCAGTTAGCACATATGGTCCTCAGTCAGCTTTTACTATAGCCTTAGTAGATACCTTGACATCATTAAACTTAGTGCCCCAGGACTGGACTAATCTTGCTAGGGCCGCTCTGTCTGGAGGACAGTACCTTATGTGGAAAACATCATGGCAAGAAATATCTACGGATACCGCCCGCCGAAATGCAGCAGCGGGGAATCCCCAAATCGATAGGGACATGCTTATGGGCGTAGGACCTTATGAAACCCTTCAGGCACAGCTTAATTATCATCCAGCAGTCTATGCGCAAATTGCCGTGGCTGCAACCAAGGCCTGGAAAACATTACAAGGAGCAGGAGATTTGCAGGGCCAGTTGTCAAAGGTAACTCAAGGGAATAGTGAGCCCTATGTGGATTTTGTCGATAGGCTAATTCAAACAGCATCACGCATCTTCGGAGATGCAGAGCAAGCCATGCCCCTAGTAAAACAGTTGGCTTACGAACAAGCTTAGAGGTGGTGTAGGGAGGCCATAAGACCATGGAGAAACAAAGACTTGTCCACCTACTTAAAAGTGTGTAGAGATGTAAATGATACCTCGGCGCAGAGCAGTGCTTTTGTAGCAGCCATAGACAGACAAACCACCTTGTTGTCTGCTGCACTTGCACAAGCCCAGGGGAGGTTCCCTTCAAGAACTAATAAAGAGCCTTTAGGATCATGTTTTGTGTGCGGACAGAAGGGACATCTAAAAGCCACTTGTCCTAACAAAAGGCCACCCTTTGCCCGGGGTGGGAACATCTATACAAAGAATAACCTGGGAACCGGACCTGGGCTATGTCCAAGATGCAGAAGAGGAAGTCATTGGAATAGTGCCTGTCAGCCTATTAGAGATAGGGAGGATAATTTCCTAGGGTTGAATCCTAAACTTCAAAAAAACGGGAGACAGGGCCCTCCCCAGGGCCCGCAACAAATATACGGGGTAATTCAACAAGTTCCCGGACGGTGGTATCCTCCCACAGAGAAGGGGAGCACAGAGCCACCTCAGAAAGTGCCGGATTGGACATCTGTGCCACCTCCAGACTCATACTAACCCCAGATATGGGGGTGCAGATGATTGATACTGATTGGCATGAAAAAATCCCACAGAACAGTGTAGGACTATTACTAGGTAGAGGTTCCTCAACACTAAAAGGACTTATAGTACACCCAGGGGTTATTGATCCTGATTTCACTGGAGAAATAAAAGCCTTGGTCTCTTCACCAAAAGAAATTACGGTCATCTCTCCAGGGGATCGCATTGCACAAATGCTTATATTGCCCAGTCAACATTCTTTGTGGCCCAGTAAAAATACAAATAAAAGACAAGGAGGTTTTGGATCAACAGGAACCACTTTAATAAACCTTACTATGGATATGGAACAGAGGCCCCTCCTGAAATTAAAAGTGGGAAATATGGAATTTACAGGTTTATTAGATACGGGAGCAGACAAAAGTATTATTAGCGCAATGGTCTGGCCAAAGCACTGGCCATTGATCACAGCAGCTCAGAGCTTGAGAGGCTTAGGAGTAGCAGAAAGCCCCAATCAAAGTGCTTCCTCATTATCGTGGAAAGATACAGAGGGACACACAGGAATATTTCAGCCATATGTCTGTAACGTTCCTATTAGCCTATGGGGACGAGATGTCCTGCAGCAAATGGATATGAAACTCACCACTGATCAGACTTACCAAGGGACTCCTGTAAGAAATATGTTACAAAATATGAACTATGATGATAAAAAAGGATTAGGAAAACATAGTCAAGGATCTACCCAACCAGTGCCTTTACTTCCACCAAAAAGTGATTCTCATGGACTGGGTTTTTCCTAGGGGCCACTGATAAACCATCAATCCCTATAATATGGAAAGATGATAAGCCTCGCTGGATTCCACAGTGGCCCCTAACAAAAGAGAAGCTAGAGGCAGCTCATAAGTTAGTACAAGAGCAGGTACAAGCAGGTCATTTACAACATTCTACCTCTCCTTGGAATACTCCAATATTCTTAACAAAGAAAAAATCAGGAAAATGGAGGTTATTACATGATTTAAGAGCCATAAACAAACAAATGTACCCTATGGGACCCATCCAATGTGGACTCCCTCTTGTCACTGCACTACCAAAAAATTGGCCTACTATTATTCTGGATTTAAAAGATTGGTTTTTCTCTATACCCTTACACAAAAATGATTGTT
Source organism: Sciurus carolinensis (assembly GCF_902686445.1). Classification (NCBI taxonomy): domain Eukaryota; kingdom Metazoa; phylum Chordata; class Mammalia; order Rodentia; family Sciuridae; genus Sciurus; species Sciurus carolinensis. Next base: position 29,061 of record NW_025920448.1, read on the forward strand.
GGAGATTTGCTTTTACTTTGCCCTCTCTTAATCACACTCAGCCTGACCAGAGATTTGAATGGACTGTGTTGCCTCAAGGTATGGCTAACAGTCCTACTATATGTCAAATATACGTAGATAAAGCGTTAACAACTACTAGACAAAAGTTTAAGAGATTGTTGATTTATCATTATATGGATGACATACTTATTTGCCATCCAGAAAGAGAAGTTTTGTTAGAAGCATTACAATTTATAACTCAAGCATTAGAAAAGAGAGGACTAATGATAGCTCCTGAAAAATTACAATTAGAGGAGATCCAAGAATATCTGGGTACAAGGCTCACTGCTACTACAGTCAGACCAACAAGGTTGACCATCAGGACAGATCAATTGAATACCTTGAACGATTTTCAGAAACTCTTAGGTGACATTAACTCGATCAGATCCTATTTAAAATTATCCACAGGGGAATTAAAACCTTTATTCGATATATTAAAAGGTAATCCTGACTTGAATTCCCCTAGGAAACTTACTCCCGAAGCACGGATATCCTTACAACTAGTAGAGAATAGACTTCAGCAGTGTTACGTTGATCGTTGTGATCATACTCAACCATTAAGTTTAATCATAATCTCAGAGAAGCACACCCCTTTTGGCAGTTTGGCAAGGAGGACCTCTGCAAAGTATAAATCTCCCTAGCTCTCCGGCTAAAACATTGCAATCATATCCCCAAGCTATTGCTCAGATAATATTCAAGGGAATAGAATCTTGCATTACTGTTTTTGGAATCCATCTGTCTATTATTATAACTCCTTATTCCACTCAGCAAATTAAATGGCTAATTAATAATGATGATGATTGGTCAGTATTATATTGTTCCACTTCAGCTCAGTTCGATAATCATTATCCCCAACATCCCTGGATTCAATTCTGTAAAAATACTCCCATAGTTTTTCCAAAAGTGACTAGTGTCCAGCCTCTTAAAGACTGTGTAACCATTTTTACTGATGGCTCCAAAAATGGAGTAGGTGCAGTACTTATCAATAAACAACTTCACACCATAATAGTTCCACCCAACTCCGCACAGGTTACTGAACTTGCAGCTGTAATATTAGCCTTTAAATTAGCAGATAATCAGCCATTCAATCTTCTATCTGATAGCTTATATATCGTTAACGCTTTACAGGTTCTTGAAACGGTACCTCATATTTCTTCCATGTCCACGGTAGCTTCTTATTTTACTACGCTACAAAACCTTATCCTACAGCGTAAACATCTATTCTATGTAGGACATATTAGAGCTCATTCTAATTTACCAGGACCTTTGGCCAATGCTAATGACTTGGTAGATATGGCCACCAAATCAATCTTTGTTTTTTTCCATAGAGGAACAAGCAAAACTCTTTCATGAAAAATTCCATGTAAATTCCACTACTTTGAGCAGAAAATTTCCTATATCTAAATGCATGGCTCGACAAATAGTAAAAAATTGTCAACATTGTATCCCAGTACAATACTTTGGAGTTAACCCCAGAGGACTGCTGCCTGGTCATATTTGGCAGATGGATGTAACCCATATTTCTGAATTTGGTACTGTTAAGTATGTACATGTGTCAGTAGACACTGCTTCAGGGGTCATTATGGCTTCTGCTCATTCTGGAGAAAAGGTAAAAGATGTCATTCAACACTGCCTACAAGCATTTGCTGGCTGGGGCATACCTAAAGTTATTAAAACAGATAATGGTCCTGCTTATACTTCCAAAAGCTTCCGGTTGTTTTTACAAACATTTAACATCCAATCAGTCACTGGCATCCCCTATAATCCTCAGGGACAGGGCATTGTGGAAAGAGCACATCTTACTTTAAAAAATTGTCTAAGTAAACAAAAAGGGGGAATAGGAGCCTCCTACAAGTCTCCTAAAGATAAACTTAATTCAGTTCTTTTCATTCTAAATTTCTTAACTCTGGATAGGGACGGCCATTCTGCAGCTGATCGACATTATAATCCCCATAATACTCCTCAAGTATGGGCAAAATGGAAAGATATCCTGACAGGTTGTTGGAAAGGACCGGATCCAGTCCTTCGTTGGGTCCCAGGGTCTGTTTGTATTTTCCCACAGGATCAACAGACTCCAGTCTGGATTCCAGAAAGGCTAATCAGAGTTTTACAGCATGCAAGTGATGCTGCTCCTCCTCGCAATGGTGAGTCTGAGCCTTCCTCCAATAACAAAAACTCAGACGGAAAGGCAAACCTGGAACCTATGGGCCATTGTTAGCCTGGCCATATTTTTCACTTCTAGCTAACACATTTTTTATCCTTCCTTTTCTTGTTTTCACCAATTCCTCTAAAAGCCTGTCAATTCTACTGATGATTTTTCAGGTCGTGCTGTTTTTGGTGACAAGGATATCTCTAGTCTTTCTTTGCTTTAACAGGAGGAATTTCTGCACTTTGCCGTTGGAATCTTACTACAAATCAGACCCAGAGTAGAGCAACTCGTTCTGCTGACCCTAGCTGTGGTGTTGCTTTTCCTCCCACGTCAGCTTGTGTATTTCCTCCCTTTTATGTTTCTACCAACTAACATTTCTAATAACACTTCTTAACTGTTCACTAACCGTGTGCTATCTCTCACAATGCTGGAATGGTTCTTTTGCCACCCGTGCAATTTGCACATTTCTATCTTCCTACCAGTCCTAGTTTCTGTTGCAGATGTAGAATTGCCAGCACTATTGTCGAGAAGCAGGAGAGGCTTTGACATTGCAACAGCCGTGATCACTGCCATCACAGTCCTTGCAGTAGCAGCATTGACACAACCATAACAACGATCATTTGGCTGAGAATGCAGCTGCAGCCTTGCAGACCATAGAGACTCTATCAGAGAGTGGACTCATTATAAGAACAAGTGGATACCTTGCAAGAACTTTTGGGACTGTGATGCGTTTATTCCCTGAGAGCTGTTTGTGTTGCCCGTATTGTAACACTTCTGGGATGTATATTGTTTTTGTATTTAATATGGCTATATGGTTTTTCTTCTGTTTATAGATTTGTCAAACAGCGGGCAGGCTTAGGAGCTATGGTGGTACTCCTCTGCCTTGGCCCTCCTTCACTTCATTCGTTTTGGCATGCATCTACGAGCTAGCCAATAGAGAGATCAAATTATCTTTCATCAGGCCATGACCGCCCTAAAGGCCGACAGCCCCCCATTAGTATGGCTCTTGATGCTGGACCGGTAGTCAAAGATGGGTAATGAAGGAGGTGGCTGTGTACCAACCTACGACAGGAGCTGCAGCATGCTCTGCAGGCTCTGATGACGGGTAAGGACATATGCTGACCACTCAGCCTAAGACAGACACGGTCCCGAGCCTTAGTTTAATAGTAAAGAAGGGGGATCTGTCGGGGTTTCCAGGACCCCCAGCCTTGGGCATGGTCAAGATGGCGCCTGACGCTGAGCCAAAAGCGGCCAACTATACAGTAAACAACCAGCAAATTCCAATGATTGGCTAGTTAGCGATGTGACTAGAGCATGCCCCCCTCGTGTACCTATCCTATGCTTGCAGCTGTCCGCGTTTACCTCGGGTACTCTCCCCTGATTGGTTGAAGTGTATATAAGCCTGGTGGGTGGGAGAGTAGGCAGGCAGAAGCGGAAGAGGTGGTGGAGGCGGTGGGTGAAGCTGAGCTGGAAGCTGAGAGTGCGCGGAAGCTGGGAGAAGCTGAGAGAAGAGAAGCTGGGAGTGCGCGGAAGCTAGGAGTAAGGGAAGTGTAGGAGAGGGACTGTACATAATAAACTTCCAAAGCTTCAGACGTTTGTCGTGTCTCTCTCTGTGGGCAGAGGGAGCGCGATATCCGACAGTTGATCCTGGAATATGCAACACTAATCCCTGGTTCTCCGAATGAAGAGTGCTTCACAATATCAGAATTTTAATCACAAAAAGTTCTACAAATATTCAAGTGTGAAGACCGTACATTGGAAAAATCTGAATATCAAAATAGATGTGGTTCTATAATAACCAGAAAATAATAGAATGAGAAGAAAGAGCATACCTCAAGCAGTTGAAAATTGTCAAATCCGTTTTCCTTCTTGACTTGTTTCTATCCAATGCCAACATACCTTATGCCTAATGTCTCTGATTTCCTTCTTCTGGTGGGAGTACTTGTAAAGAGGGGCTCTTGTGTCATTCCTTACCATCCAAAGCACAAGGCATTAATTCTGATATCTGTGGTAAACATGAGAACAACTCACAACCCGAGTTGTTGTTAGGCTTCACACAATTCTACACTGCATCTCTTGAGGACGTCCACCAATATTAACAAGAGTCTTTAAAAGTGTTCCATTTCTCTTGACATTGGAGCTCCTAGGATATTGTGTGAGGAGTTTGTAAATTCCCTGTGATCCTCCTGAATGCTCTCAATAGAGGCTAAAATGAATTCATCCCCAAATCCTAACATTATTCACCAAGAAATCACATACAAGCCTCTGCAAAGGAAAAGTGTGAGAGAAATTCCAGGGACAAGAGTGGTGTCTTTTGTGTTTATCTCTCAAATATCCAGTTGACATTGAGGTTCACGAGAAAAGTTCTCTGTTGTGGAAGTCATTTTCATTGACAGAGTACAAGAAGCAGTGCGTACAGGAAGCCTGGAGATTTCGAAGTACAAGTGCGGTTGTCATTTTGATTTTCCTGCCACTGAAAACTGGTGCACAATGCCCAGCTGCTAGAAGGTGCTGAAGAATTATTCTCATTAGCGTACTCATGAGAGACATTTGATCTCTGTTTTAAGGAGAGCAGAGAGAGAGGACATGGAACAAATACTCTGAAGAAATGCAGGTGACTGGGCAATACTGTTCTCTTGGAGTGCAGATGCCAGCTGAATGGTGTTGGTGGAATTGTGTTGCATGTGAAAATGGTGGTGTTTTCCAGTGTTGATTCACATTGTGTAGAGAGGGGAAAAGAAAATTAAAAGGAGAAAAGATGGAAGGTTGGGAGGCAAAGGAATTGTTTTGTTTGTTTGCTCTTTCCACAATCTCACAGTACTGGGGACTCGAAGCCGGGCCTGAAGCATTCGAGTCAGGCGCTATAAGGGAGGTGATATATGGCAGAAGAGGTACAGCTTCTCTGAGCTACAAAATAGATCAGCTAGTCTTAATTTCTGAAATTGTATGCAGAGAAGCAATCATGATCAAGCATAACAATGTCAAAGGAATTCTTAATTCTGTGCACAACAACTCAGCAAGGAACTTTTTACATGTCAATACACATGTCTAGCACTGGGTCCTGAGGGAAAGTTTCTCCCCTCTTCACTTAAGGATGAAAACAGAGGTAGCTGATTTATCCATGAGCAGAAAAATATATCAGGGATTCAAGGACGCCAGGAGCAGGGGCAGAGGCAGAACTATTTGGGATTGAGAATATGCTCAATTGGTGACTACAATTGGAGATATTGGTGAACTTTCACATATGAATCCCTAGTCCTTACATTCAAAATCTACTGACACTTTCCTCGAGAGTATTTTCTTTCTTATTATTTCTTTAGAACTTTTTTTGAAAAATTCTAAACAGCAGAGAGCTGTGCATAATGCACAAGCCAGTTCAGGTGCTGTATCTTGCACATCATCTCAGGAATGGGTGAGGTGGGGGAAGATGTGCCTCCTGTGCTAAGACTTTTTCCCTCAATAGGGAGAGCTTCAGCAATTTAGCCAGATGCTGTTCGGAGTTATAAACAGTCAAATGCATGTGGTGAAGGCTCATGAGATCTGGGATCCCAGAAACAAAATGTGGTGGCAAAAAGAAAATATTCCACATCCAATTTCAATCTTCTCCTTGATATGTTTTTGGTTATCACTCTCAATATTCATTATGGAGCAATAAGTGGCTAAAGTCATATCCTTGATCCTGCATTCATTCCATTGCAATCAATTCCACTCAGAAAAATGTAACAATTGATTACCAGTTCTCCTGTGACATAAGACCCATACATGGGAGAAGTACTCTAATCAAAGGGGAAGGAGCAGGCATTGGTCAGTTATGTTGTGAAAGTAGCAGTGATTGGAGACTCTGGTAGGAGAAGGCACTTTGTTGAACTCTGCAGAGTATTGTAAAGCCCTGGAAACATGAACGTTGATGAGTGGCTTCCATGACATTGCGCCTGCACTTCAGATTCCATCTGAGGTCACAGAGGAGCAACCTGAGAACATGGTGGCATCACATTTGCCATGGCAACCAGACACCTTTGTGCTCTAGGCCATTTCAAACCCTCATTCAAGACAGGCTGTGGCTCAGCAGGGAGGGTAAGAGGATAGATGATGGGAGTGGATGTCAGGGTATTGTGTATTTTTTTTTATTGTAAAAAAATGGGATACATGTTGTTTCTCTGTACATGGCATAAAGGCATACCATTTGTGTAATCATATATTTACATAGGGTAATGTTTGATTCATTCTGTTATTTTTCCCTTCTCCCCACCCCTCCCACCCCCTTTTCCCTCTATACAGTCCTTCCTTCCTCCATTATTGCCCACATCCCTAACCCTAACTCTAACCCTAAAACTAACCCCTCCCACACCCATTATGTGTCATCATTCACTTATTAGCGATATCATTTGTCCTCTGGTTTTTTGAGATTGGATTAACTCACTTAGCATGATATTCTCCAATTTCATCCATTTGCCTGCAAATGCAAAAATTTTATCATTCTTTATGGCTGAGTAATATTCCTTTGTATATATATATACCACAGTTTCTTTATCCATTCATCAATTGAAGGACATCTAGGATGGTTCCACAAACTGGCTATTTTTAACTGAGCAGTTATGAACATTGATATGGCTGTATCTCTGTAATATGCTGATTTTTAAGACCTTTGGGTATAGGCCAAGGAGTGGGATAGCTGGTGAAATGATGGTTCCATTCCAAGTTTTCTAAGGAGTCTCCACACTGCTTTCCAGAGTGGCTGCACTAATTTGCAGACCCACCAGCAATGTATGAGTGTACCTTTCTCCCCACATCCTCGCCAACACCTGTTGTTGCTTGTATTCTTGAAAATCGCCATTCTAATTGGGGTCAGATGGAATCTTAGGGTGGTTTTGATTTGCATTCCTCTTATTACTAGAGATGTTGAACATTTTTTCATATGTTTGTTGATTGTAGATCTTCTTCTGTGAAGTCTCTGTTCATTTCCTTAGTCCACTTGTCAATTGGATTATTTGCATTCTTGGTGTAGAGTTTTTTGAGTTCTTTATAGATTCTGGAGATTAGTGCTCTATCTGAAGTATGAGTGGCAAAGATTTTCTCCCACTCTGTAGGCTCTTTTTTCGCATTGCTGATAGTTTCCTTTGCTGAGAGAAAGCTTTTTAGTTTGAATCTATCCCAGTTATTGATTCTTGCTTTTATTTCTTGTGCTATGGGAGTCCTGTTGAGGAAGTCTGGTCCTAAGCCGACATGTTGAAGCTCTGGACCTACTTTTTCTTCTATAAGATGCAAGGTCTCTGGTCTGATTCCGAGGTCCTTAATCCATTTTGAGTTTAGTTTTGTGCATGGTGAGAGATATGGGTTTAGTTTCATTCTGTCGCATATGGATTTCCAATTCTCCCAGCACCATTTGCTGAAGAGGCTATCTTTTCTCCATTGTATATTTTTGGACCCTTTGTCTAGTATGAGAAAATTGTATTCATTTGGGTTTGTGTCCATGTCCTCTATTTCTTACCATTGATCTTCCTTTCTATTTGGTATCAATACCATTCTGTTTTTGTTACTATTCCTTTGTAGTACAGTTGAAGATCCGGTATTGTGGTACCACCTGCTTCACTCTTTCTGCCAAGGATTGCTTTAGCTATTCTGGGTTTTTTATTCTTCCAGATGAATTTCATAATTGCTTGCTCTATTTCTGTAAGGTACATCATTGGGATTTTAATTGGAATTGCATTGAATCTGTGTAGCACTTTTGGGAGCATGACCATTTTGACAATATTAATTCTTCCTATCCAAGAACATGGGAGATCTTTCCATCTTCTAAGGTTTTCTTTAATTTCTTTCTTTAGTGTTCTGTAGTTCTCATTGTAGAGGTCTTTCACCTCTTTTGTGAGATTGATTCCCAAGTATTTTATTTTTTTTTGAGGCTATTGTGAATGGGGTAGTTTTCATAATTTCCCTTTCTGAAGATTCATCACTTATGTATAAAAATGCCTTAGATTTATGTGCATTGATCTTATATCCCACTACTTTACTGAATTCACTTATGAGATCTAAAAGTTTTCTGGTGGAATTTCCTGGTTCCGCTAAGTATATAATCATATCATCAGCAAATAGGGATAGTTTGAGTTCTTCTTTTCCTATTTGTATCCTTTTAATTTCTTTGGTCTGTCTAATTGCTCTGGCTAGAGTTTCAAGAACGATATTGAGTAGAAGTGGTGAAAGAGGGCATCCCTGCTTTGTTCCAGTTTTTAGGGGGAATGCTTTCAGTTTTTCACCATTAAGAAAGATATTAGTCATGGGCTTAGCATAGATGGCCTTTACAATGATAAGGAATGTTCCCACTATCACTATTTTTTCTAGTGTTTTGAGCATGAAGGGGTGCTGTATTTCATCAAATGCTTTTTCTGCATCTATTGAAATAATCTCATGATGCTTGACTTTAAGTCTATTTATATGGTGAGTTACATTTATTGATTTCCTGATATTGAAGCAACCTTATATCCCTGGGATGAAACCCACTTGATTTGGTGCACTATCTTTTTAATATGTTTTTGTATGCAATTTGCTAAAATTTTTTTGAGAATTTTTGCATCGATGTTCATTACGGATATTGGTCTGTAATTTTCTTTCCTCGATGTTCCTCTGTCTGGTTTAGGTATCAGGGTAATATTGGCTTCATAGAATGTGTTTGGGAGGGTTCCCTCCTCTTCTATTTTATGGAATACTTTGAGAAGTATTGGAATGAGTTCTTTTTTAAAGGTTTTGTAGAACTCGGCTGAGAACCCATCTGGTCCTGGACTTTTCTTTGTTGGCAGGCTTTTGATGACTTCTTCTATTTCATTACTTGAAATTGGTCTACTTAAATTGTGTATGTCCTCCTCATTCAGTTTAGGCAATTAATATGTCTATAGAAACCTTTTGATGTTTTGAAATTTTCTATTTTGTTGGAGTTTATATTTTCAGAATATCTTCTAATTCTGTTTTGTATTTCAGTCGTGACTGTTGTGATATTTCCTTGTTCATTCCGAATTTTAGTGATTTGGGTTTTCTCTCGTCTTCTCTTTGTTAGTGTGGCTAAAGGTTTATCAAATTTATTTATTTTTTCAAAGAACCAGCTATTTATTTTGTCAATTTTATGTGTTGTTTCTTGTTTTTCAATTTTGTTGATTTCAGGTGTGAGTTTAACTATTTCCTGTCTTCTACCACTTTTAGTGTTGGTCTTTTTTTCTTTTTCTAGGGCTTTGAGCTAGTGTTAGGTCATTTATTTGTTGAGTTTTACTTCTTTTATTAAATGCGCTCCATGAAATAAATTTTCCTCTAAGTACTGCTTTCATAGTGTCCCAGAGATATTGATATGATGTTTCTTTGTTCTCATTTACCTCTAAGAATTTTTTAATTTCCTTCCTACTATCTTCTGTTATTCATTCATCATATAATAGCATATTGTTTAATCTCCAGGTGTTGGAGTAGTTTCTGTTTTTTACTCTTTCATTTACTTCTATCTTCAATCCATTATGATCTGATAGAATACAAGGTATTGTCTCTATCTTCTTGTATTTGCTAACATTAGCTTTGTGGCATAATATATCATCTATTTTAGAGAAGGGTCCATGTGCTGCTGAGAAGAAAGTGTATTCGCTCCTGGTTGTAAGTTATATTCTATAAATGTTTTTTAATCCTAAATTATTGATTGTGTTATTGAGATCTATGGTTCTTTGTTCAATTTTTGTTTGGAAGATTTGTGCAGTGGTGAGAGATGCGTGTTAAAATCACCTAGTATTATTGTGTTATTGTCTATTTGGTTTCTAAAATTGAGAAGGATTTGTTTGACATACATGGATGAGCCACTGTTTGGGGCATAGATGTTTATGATTGTTATATCTTGCTGATTTATGCTTCTTTAAGCAGTATGAATATCCTTCTTTATCTCTTCTGACTAACTTTGTCTTGAAGTCCACATTATCTGAAATGAGGATGGATACTCCAGCTTTTTGCTGAGTCCATGTGCATGGTATGTTTTTTCCAATCCTTTCACCTTTAGTCTATGGTATCTCTTTCTATGAGGTGAGTCTCTTGCAGGCAACATATTGTTGGATCTTTCTTTTTAATCCAATCTGCCAGTCTATGTCTTTTGATTGATGAATTCAGGCCATTAATATTCAGGTTTATTATTGCGATATGATGTGTATTCCTGGTCATTGACTCATTTTAAATTTTATTTATTTATTTATTTATTTATTTATTTATTTATTTATTTATATTTGACACAACTTGCTTCCTCCTTTTTTTGACAGTTCCTTTAGGATAATTTCTCCCTTTGCTGATTTTCTTCTTTGTTTCTTATCTCTTCCTCATGGAATATTTTGCTGAGAATGTTCTGTAATGCTGGCTTTCTTTTTTTAAATTCTTTTAGCTTTTGTTTGTCATGGAAGGATTTTATTTCATTGTCAAATTTGAAGGTAAGTTTTGCTGGGTATAAGATTTTTGGTTGGCATCCATTTTCTTTCAGAGCTTGAAAAATGTTTTTCCAGGCCCTTCTAGCTTTTAGAGACTGAATTGAAAAATCTGCTGTTATCCGTATTGGTTTCCCCCTGAATGTAATTTGTTCTTTTCTCTCACAGTCTTTAAAATTCTGTCTTTATTTTGTATGTTAGGTATTTTCATTATAATGTGCCTTGGTGTGGGTCTGTTGTAATTTTGTGTATTTGGAGTCCTATAAGTCTCTTGAACTTGATTTTCCATTTCATTCTTCAGATTTGGAAAATTTTCTGAAATTATTTCATTGAATAGATTGTTCATTCCTTTGGTTTGTTTCTCTAAGCCTTCCTCAATCCCAATAATTCTCAAATTTGGCCTTTCATGATATCCCATAGTTCTTGGAGATTCTGTTCATGATTGCTTACCATCTTCTGTGTTTGTTCAACTTTGTTTTCAAGGTTAAATATTTTGTCTTCAATATCTGAGGTTCTGTCTTCCAGATGTTCCATCCTATTGGTTATGCTTTCTATGGAGTTCTTAATTGGTTTATTGTTTCCTTCATTTCAAGGATTTCTGTTGTTTTTTTTTCAATATCTAACTCTTTATTGAAATGATCTTTTGCTTCCTGTATTTGCTCTTTAACTGTCGATTGGTGCTATCATTCAATGCCTGCATTTGCTCTTTCATCTCATCATTCAAGGCCTGCATTTGCTCTTTCATCTCATTGTTTGCTTCCCTGATCATTTTAATTATGTACATTCTGAACTCCCTTTCTTTCATTTCTTCTGCCATACTGTCATTTGATTTTATTGATGTAACATCCAGATTCGTTTGGGACATTTTCTTCCCTTGTTTTCTCATATTGTTCAGGAATCAGTGGATCATTAAGATATTGCAGATTCCTCTATTGACTTATAATGTCCCTGAAGATTGCTAGTATATCCCCTCTTATCCTTCAGTAGCCTGCAGTCTTGGAGGAAGTTGATAATGTGGTGCTCCACAAGGAAGCTGCCTCTCTAGGGGGTGGTGACTCTCAGGTGGGCTATATTCCCTGATAGTGGGCAGTGGTGCCTCCACTGTTGACCAATGGTCATCCAAAGGGGAACTAGGCTGCAGGATGAGGCAAGGCCTGTTTGGGCCTATGTCTCTCGTTTTACTGTCCTTGTGGGAAAACCTCACCCAGCAGGGAAGACTCACCCGGTGGGGAGGTTTCGCTGGTCATTTCCCCTCCTAGAGGTTCCCCTCAGTCTACAACTACCGCCTGGGCTGGTCTGTCTTCTCTGCAGTGTTCCCAGGAGCCCGGACCTACCTCCTGGACCTGGGAGCCTCACCCTTCACAGACGAGTCTCCTTAGGCTGCCTCTCCTCAGATAATCTGCCCGCAGTCCTGGAAACTTCGCTCCACCCCTAGTTGTGTCCTCTTTGCAGCTCTTCCAGCAGAAGCTGCCTATATCCTGGGACCCTGCTCTGCACCTAATCGCTGGCTATGCGGCCCCTCCTCTGAGCAACCACCTGGAGCCCCATACAATAGCTCCAAGACCCAGAGACCCACCACACACCTCTTCCTCCAGACAGCCGCCTGGTGTTCCAACACAGTCACTAGGAGTCCAAGCAACTCACTTTGAGTCTCCTCGTCCCGCCAAACGCCCATAGTCCTAGGCAGTCTCTCCAAGTCCAAGTGACCCTACCCATTCCTCCTCCTCCTCGGGGTAGCCCCACGGGTGTTCAGGCATGGTCCGCTCAGAGACCAAGTGACCCACTGCGCTCCTCCTCCAGGCAGGCCACCAGTGTCAGGAGCAGTCGCTTTGAGTCCAAACAATTCACCACTCACCTCCTCCTCTGGCAACCACCTGTAGCTCCTGATGCAGTCACTCCTAGACCAAGGGACCTGCCGCACTTCTCCTCTTCCTCTGGGCAACCCCCATGGTGTTCAGAAGTGGTCGTTCTGAGTCTAAGAAGCTCGCCATTCAACTCCTCCTCTGGCAACCGCCTGTAGGTCTGATTCAGTCACTCCTAGACCAAGTGACCCACAATGTTCCTCCTCTTCCCATGGGCAGCCCCCTGGTGTTCAGAAGCAATCGCTCCTTAGTCCAAACAGCTCACCACACGCTCCTCCTCAGGCAGTCACCCGGAGCCCCAGTGTTTGCTCCGAGTTCAAGCGCTGTGCAGAGCATCCACCTCTACAATATTCCCAGTGGTCCGTGTTTACCGCTCCAGTGGGGGGAGAGGTGTCTCACCGGGCCACTCTACTTCACAAAGTTTCCTGTGTTCTGGAGCTTCTGCCCCATCCAGGACACCTCCCCAATGGAGAGACTCACCTGGCGGCTTTGAGTTTGTCCCAAGTCTCTCACTATCCTCCTCTTTTGAATCATGCATCCTGGAGCAACATGAAATGCAGCCGTCCTCTAGTCCGCCATCTTTGGGTATTGTGTTTTTTGAAGAATGATTCTATTCTTGTTGCCCAGGCTATGAGGAAACAGGCTGTAAGCAATATGTTGCCCTTGAGTGATAAATCCCCCCATAACCTGGCAGGACAAGGGATCCCATTGAAGTCTGAGAGCTCACATTTCCACCCAGGTTCACTAGGTGACACTGTGCTCAGTTGGCATCACCATTCATGCTGACAAACAGTTCATCTGTTTCTGATGCAGGCTATTAGCCCCACTAAATCCAGTGTAACAAGCTGGGACCAAGGGGTGCTTGACAGAATGTGGGTCAACAATCTTAGCACCAGCACCAGTGAATTTGCCCTCTGACCACACTCCTATGGGACTGGAAAATCCAGGGTTTTCTTCAGATTCAGGAAACTAGCCCAGGGGCATAGCAGCATCATGGAGATATGGGAGGTGAGTGCTCAGCTCAGTAGAGCATGCAATGTAGCATCATGGTTTAGGTGATCATTAATTTGGGAAATATCACATTTCATTTGTCGGGTTTCTCCACCTAACCTAAGAAGTCTGGAAAGCAAAGAGCTGGAACATGGGTTGACCATGTTCCATGTGACGGTGAGTGGCTCCTCTGATGGTTGAGGAAGAGAGGAGGTAGTCATTCATCAGCATGTTGGAAGGACAGGACGAACTGACATGTAAGGAGAGTTGTTCTGTGCTGACTGCAACTGCCAGGCCCCTCCTCCTTGGCTATTGCCTTACACCTACGCTGCTCCAGAAACTTACCTGCTGGGATTTCTAAAGGGCACATCAAATCTCCACAAGATGCAGGAATGTCTTTCCAATCTGTATTCAAAAAAGGCTCATCTTCTTGACCAGACAAATACCTCTCTTTCACAAGAACCTGTGAGATATTGGTAGGAGTCCTCTATGCAGCCCAGGAGGGAGCTGAACACAAGCTGTGGGATAAATCACAGCCTGGTGATGGCATTGTGAGCAGAGTTCCACAGGGCATAACACCAGCTTTGAACATGGACCGTGCTGAAACTGGAATGGTTCAAAACCTCCAAGCTGAATATTCAAAAGCAGAGAAAGGACACTTTTGGGGCAAGAAAAGATGAAACGTGTTGATGATGGAAAACAACTTCGGAGAAGAGACACTTTGATACTCGCCATTGTGCATGGTCAACCCACAAACTCCACGACATATATTCTGCCTCAACATACACTACAAACACAGAAAGTACGTATTGCCCATTCATTCTCTATGCAACCGTGAATACCGACCTTCATTCCCTTTTAAGGACAACAATGCCCTTGCAAATTCCTGTCCCTTGACTTTTGCTTCCAAGGGCCAGGTGGATATGTGTATATGATTCCTATTTTTCCTGGCAGAAAACATGAAAAATGGCTTTCCCACTTCACAGCCCTTCCCTCACGAGCTACAATTTACAACAGTTGATCCTGGAATATGCAACACTAATCCCTGGCTCTCTGAATGAAGAGTGCTCCACAATATCAGAATTTTAATCATCAAAGCTCTACAATATTCAAGTGTGAAGACCTTACATCATCAAAACCTGTATATCAAAACAAAAGTGTTTCCATAATAGCCAACATTTAATAGAATGAGAAGAAAGAGCGTACCTAAAGCAGTTGAAAATTGTCAATCCGTTTTCCTTCTTGACTTGTTTCTATTCACCGCCAGCATGCCTTATGCCTAATGTCTCTGATTTCCTTCTTCAGGTGTGAGTTCTTGTAAAGAGGGGCTCTTGTGTCATTTCTTACCCTCTGAAGCACAATGCATACTTCCCAGATCTGTGGTAAACATGAGAATAACTCACAACTCGAGTTGTTGTTAGGCTTCACCCAATTCTACACTTCACCTCTTGAGGACATCCATCAATATTAACAAGAGTCTGTAAAAGGCTCCATTTCTCTTGAAACTGGAGCTCCTATGATATTGGGTGAGGAGGTTGCAAGTACCCGTGATCCTCTTGAATGCTCTCAATAGTGGCTAACATCAATTCAGACCCAAATCCTAATATTATTCACCAAGAAATCACAGGCAAGCCTCTGCAAAGCAAAAGTGTAAGAGAAATTCCAGGGACAACAGTGGTTGCTTTTGTGTTTACCTCTTGGATATCCAATTGACATTGAGGATCACAAGAAAAGTGATCTGGGTGGAAGTCACTTTCATTGACAGAAAGTATGGCAGTGTGTCCAAGAAGCCTGGAGAGTGCCAGGTACAAGTGCAGTTGTCATTTTGAATTCCTGCCTCAGAAACCTGGTGCACAGTGCGCAGCTGCAGAAGGTGCTGAAGAACTATCCTCATGAGCATCCTCATGAAAGACACTTGATCTCAATCCTAAGGAGAGCAGAGTGAGGTCATGCAAGAAATACTCAGAAGAAATGTATGTCTGGGCAGTACTGTTCCCTTGGAGCATAGAAGCCAGCTGAAATGTGTTGGTGGAATTGGTTTGCATGTGAAAGTGGTGCTGTTTTTGAGTGTTGATTCGTTTTGTGTCCAGAGGAGAAAAGAAATTCAAAGGAGAGAGGATGGAATTTGGGAGGCTCAGAATTGGTTTCATTTGTTTGCTATTTCTGCAATCCCACAGTGCTGGGACTTGATGTTGGGCCTGAACCATGCGAATCAGGCACTCTAAGTGTTACGCTATATGGCCAGCACTGGTACAGCTCCTCTGAGTTACAAAACTTGATCAACTAGATTTACTTTGTGAAATTGAATGCAGAGAAGCAATCATGACAAAGCCAAACAATGTCTAAGGAATTCTTAATTCTCCTGTTCACAACAATTTAGCAAGGAACATTTTGCATGTCAATACCCAAGTCTCATGCTGTGTCCTGAGGAAAGTTTTTCCCCTCTTCACTTAAGGATGAAAAGGGAAATAGCTGATGATCCATGAGGAGAAAAATATATCAGGAATCCAAGGACGCCAGGAGCAGGGGCAGAGGCAGAACTATGTGGGATTGAGAAAATGCTCAATGGTGACTACAATTGGAGCTATTGGGGAACGTTCACATATGTATCCGTAGCCCTACATTCAAAATCTACTGATATTTTCCTCTAGAGTATTTTTTTCTTATTTTTCTTTTGAAATTTTTTTTGAAAAATTCTAAGTAACAGAGAGCTGTGCTTTTGAACAATCCAGTTCAGTGCTGGATCTTGCACATCATTCAGGAATGGGTGAGGCAGGAAAAGATGTGCCTCTTGTGCTAAGTCTGTTTCCCTCAGTCGAGAGTGCTTCAGCAATTTATCCAGATGCTGTTGGGAGTTATAAACAGGCAAATACATCTGGTGATGGCTGATTTGTTCTGGTTCCTGGAAGCAAAACGTGGTGGCAAAAAGAAACATTCCACATCCAATTTCAATCTTCTTGTTATGTTTCAGTTATTACTGTCAAGATTCATTACAGTGGGATAAGTGGCTACAGTCATATCTTGATCCTGCATCATTTCTTTGCAATCAATTCCACTCAGAAGAACATAACTATTGGTTACCACTTCTCCTGTGACATCAGAGCCACACAAGGGAAAAGTCCTCTAATCAAAGGGGAAGGAGCAGGCATTGGTCAGCTATGTTGTGAAGGTAGCTGTGTTTTGAGGTGCCAGTAGATGAAGGCACTAGTTGATTCCACAGAGCGATTGTAAGCCATGGGAACATGAACTTTGATGAGTGGTTCCCTTGACATGGCACCTGCATGCCAGATTCCATCTGAGGTCACAGAGGAGCAGACTGAGAACACAGTGGCATCACAGTTGTGATGGCAACCAGAGACCGGTCTGCTCCTGCTCGCTTCAAACCCACATTCAAGACAGACTGTGGCTCAGCTGGGAGGGTAAGAGGATAGACAAAGGGAGCGGATGCCAGGGTATTGTGTTTTTGAAGAAATGATTCTATTCTTGTTGCCCAGGTGACCAGGAACCTGGCTGTAAGCAGTATGGTGCCACGTGAGTGATAAACTCCCATGTCCGGCAGGGCAAGGGATCCCATTGACATCTGACAGCTCGCACTTCCACCCAGGTTATGCTAGGAAGCGCTGTGTTCTGCTTGCAGCACCATCATGATGACAGGCAGCTCATATGGCCTCCTGATGCAGGCTATTAGCCCCCAATAAGTCCATTGGAACAAGTTGGGACTGAGGGTTGCTTTACAGAAATGGGTCAACAATCTTAGCACCAGCACCAGTGGATTTGCCCTCCAACCCCACTCCTACAGGACTTGGACAACCCAGGTATTTTTTTAGACTCAGGTAACTACCATAGGGGCCTAGCAGCCTCATGCAGAAATGGGCAGTGAGTTCTCAGCTCAGTAGAGCATGGACTGCAGCGCCATGGTTTATGTGATCATTAATTTGGGACACATCAATTCCATCTGTTGGGTTTTTACACCTATCCTAGGAAGTTTGGAAAGGAGACAGCTGGAACATGGGATGTCCATGTTCCATGTGAATGTGTGTGGCTCCTATGGTGGCTCAGGAAGAGAGGTAGGAGTCATTCACTCAGCTGTTTGAAGAAGGACATATAGAACATGACATGCAGGAGAGTTGTTCTGTGCTCACTCCAACTGCCAGGCCCCTCCTCTTTGTCTGTTGCCTTACACTAGGCTGCACCCAGAAACTTACCTGTTGGGATTTTTCTAGGTGCTCATCATATCTCCACAAGAAGCAGAAGTGTCTTGCCAATCTGTATTCAAAAATGTCTCGTCTTCTTGACCAGACAAATACTTCTCTGTCGCAAGAGCCTATCGGATATTGCCAGGAGTCCTCTAACTAGCCCCAGGAGGGAGAAGAACACAAGCTGGGGGCTGAAATCACAGACTGGAGATGGCATTGTGAGCAGAGTTCCACAGGGCAGAACACCAGCTTTGAACATAGACCGTGCTGAAGTAGAACGGTTCAAAACTTCTAAGCTGAATATTCAAAAGCGGAATATTTGGGGGCAAGAAAAAGCTGAAGGGTGTTGATGATGGAAAGCAATTTCAGAGAAGACACACTATGATACTCGCCATTGTTCATGGTCAACCCACAAACTTCACAAAATATGTTCTGCCTTAATATATACTAAAAATACAGGAAGTACTTACTGCCCGTTCTTTGTCCATGCAACCATGATACCGACCTCATTCCCCTTTTAAGAACAACACAGCCCTTGCAAATTCCTGTCTCTTTCCGTTGCTCCCAAGGGCCAATCCAATACATGTATGTTGATTCCTATTTTATCTGGCACAAGAACCATGAGCAAAGGCCTTCCCAACTTCACAGCATCTTCCCCCACAAACTACAATTTAAGACAGTTGATCCTGGGATATGCAACACTAATCCCTGGCTCTGCGAATGAAGAGTGCTCCACAGTCTCAGAATTTCATTCACCAAAAGCTCTACAAATATTCAAGAGTGAAGACCCTTCATCGGCAAAACCTGCATATCAAAACTGAAGTGCTTCCATAATAACCAACATCTAATATAATGAGAAGGAAAAGCGTACCTCAAGCAGTTGAAATTGTCAAATCCGTTTTCCTTCTTGACATGTTTCTATACACCCCCAACATGCCTTATGCCTAATGTCTCTGATTTCCTTCAACTGATGTGAGTTCTTATAAAGAGGAGCTCTTGTGTCATTCCTTACCCTCCAAACACAAGACATTAATTCCGAGATCCATGGAAAACATGAGAACAACTCACAACTCGAGTTGTTTTAGGCTTCACCGAATTCTACACTGCATCTCTTAAGGATGTTCATCAATATTAGCAAGAGTCTGTAAAAGGGTTCCATTTCTCTTGACAGTGGATCTCCTATGACATTGTGTGAGGAGTTTGTAAATTACCTGTGATCATCCTGAATGCTCTTAATAGAGGCTAGAATCGATTCAGCACCAAATTCTAACACTATTCACCAAGAAATCACTTGCAAGCCTCTGCAAAGGAAAAGGTGTGAGAGAAATTCCAGGGACTAGAGTGGTTGTCTTTTGTGTTCACCTCTGGATATCCAGTTAACATTGAGGTTCACGAGAAAAAGTGCTCTGGTGTGGAAGTCTCTTTCATTGACAGAGAGTATGGCAGTGTGTCCAAGAAGCCTGGAGAGTGCAAGGTACAAGTGCAGGTGTCATTTTGAATTTCCTGCCACTAAAACCAACACAATGTGCAGCTGCAGAAGGTGCTGAAGAACTATTCTCACAAGCATACTTATGAAAGATATTGATCTCTATCTAAAGGAGAGCAGAGTGAGGGTCATGGAAGAAATATTCTGAAGAAATGCAGGTCACTGGGCAGTACTATTCACGTGGAGGACAGAAGTCAGCTGAAAGGTGTTGGTGGAATTGGGTTGCATATAAAAGTGGTGCTGTTTTCAAGTGTTGATTCATTTTCTTTTAAGAGAAGAGGAGAGAGGATGGAAGGTTGGGAGGCTCAGAAATGGTCTCATTTGTTTGCTATTTCTTCAATCCCACAGAGCTGGGTACTTGAACATGATCCTCCAGCATGTGAAGAGGTCACTCTAAGTGATGTGCTATATTACCAGCACTGTTACAGCTCCTCTGAGTTACAAAACTTGATCAGCTCGTCTTACTATGTCAAATTGTATGCAGAGAAGCAATCATGACCAAGCCAAACAATGTCTAAGGAATTCTTAATTCTCCTGTTCACAACAACTCAGCAAGAAAACTTTTTGCATGTCAATACCCAAGTCTCCTGCAGTGGTCCGAGGGAAAATTTTTCCCTCTTCAATTAAGGATGAAAATGGAATGGATGGATCCATGAGAAGAAAAATATATCAGGAATCCAAAAATGCTCTGAACAGGCCAGAGGCAGGACTATGTGGAATTCAGAATATGCTCAAAAAATGACTATGAATGAAATATTGGGAATATTTCACACATGAATCACTAGCCATTACATTCAAAATCAACTGACACTTTCCTAGAATATTTTTTTTCATATTTTTCCTTTTGACTTTTTCTTTGAAAAATTCTAAAGAGCAGAGTGCTGTGCATAATGCACAATCCGTTTAGGTGCTGGACCTTCCCCATCATATCAGGATGGTTGAGGCAGAGGAAGTTGTGCCTCCTGTTCTATGCCTGTTTCCCTCAGTAGAAAAGTGCTTCAGTAATTTAGCCAGTCGCTGTTGGAGTATATACAGGCAAGGCATGTAGTGATGGCTCATATGGTCTGGGGACCCAGAATCGAAAATTGGTGGCAAAAAGAAAACATCTTCATCCAATTTCTATCTTCTCCTCAGTCTGTTTTCAGTTATTACTCCCAAGATTTATTACAGAGAGATAAGTGGCTAAAGTCATATCCTTGATCCTTCATTCATTTCATTGCAATCAATTCCATGCAGGAAAATGTAACAATTGGTTACCAGTTTTCCTGTGACATGAGACCAGTACATGGGAGAACTCCTCTAATCAAATGGGAAGGAGCAGGCATTGGTCAGCTAGGTTGTGAAGGTCACGGGGATTTAAAACTCTGGTAGGAGAAGGCAGTTGATTGCACTCCCCAGAGGTGTTTGTAAAGCCTTGGTTGTGCAACATAATCTTTGATGAGTGGCTTAGGTAACATGGCGCCTGCACCCCAGATTCCAGCTGAGGATGTAGAGGAGTGGACTGAGAACACGGAAGAGTCACGATTCCCATGGCAACTGGAAACCTTTCAGTTCCTGGCCTATTCAAACCCACATTCAAGAGATGCAGAGGCTCAGCTGTGATTTTAGAGGATAGATGAAGGGTGCAAGAATCAGGGGTCTTGCATTTTTGAAGAAAAGATTCAGTTTTTGTTGCCCAGGCGATGAGGAAACAGGCTGTAAGTGGTATGGAGCTGAGTGGGTGATAAATCCCCTCATATCCAGGCAGTAAAAGGGATTCCATAAAAATGTGAGAACACCCACTTCCACCCAGGTCCACTAGGTGGTGCTCTGCTCCGTTGCCCACACCATACTTACTGGACAGGAAGCTCATCTGACTCCTAATACAGCCTATTAGCCTCCACAAATTCCAGGAGAACAAACTGGGACCGAGGGTGGCTTGAGAGCACATGGGTCCACAATCTTCACCATCATAAGTGGATTTGCCTTTTCACCTCACTCCTCCAGGACTTGGGACAACCCAGGTTTTCTTTAGAGGCAGGGAACTAGCCTAGGGTCCTAGCAGTTGCATGGAGAGATGGGTGGTGAGTGCTCAGCTCAGTAAAGCATGCAGTTCAGCTCCATGGTTTTGGGGATCATTGATTTGGCACACATCACATTACATCTGTCGTGTTTCTCCCACTATCCTGTGAAGTCTGAAAAGGAGACAGATGTACATGGGCTATCCATGTTACATGTGAAGGTGAGGGGCTCCCCTGCTGGTTCATGAAGAGAGGAGGGAGTCATTCACTCAGCATGTTGGAAGGAGGACAGAACAACCTGACATGCAAAGAGAGTGTTCTGTGCCCACTCCAACTGCCAGGCCCCTCCTCCTAGGCTGCTGCATAAAACTAGGCTGCACCCAGAAACTTACCTGCTGGGATTTTTCCAGGTTCACATCAAATCAAAACAAGATGCAGAAATGACTTGCCAATCTGTATTCACAAAATGGTTCATCTTCTTGAACACAAATACCTCTCTGTCACAAGGGCCTGTGGGATATTGCCTGGAGTCCTCTAACCAGCCCTTGGATGGAGCAGACCACAGACTGGCAGAAGAATTAACAGACTGGTGATGGCAATGATGAGCATAGTTCCACAGGACTTAACACAAGGTTTGAACATATACTGTGCTGAATGTGGATTGGTTGAAAGCTTCCAGCTGAATATTCAAAAGGGGAGTGTAAGGATATTTGGGGCACCAAGAAAGCTGAAGGTGTTGATGTTGGAAAACAACTTCGGAGAAGAGACCCTATGAAACTCGCCATCGATCATGGTCAACCCAAATACTCCACGACAAGTATTTAGCCTCATCATACAATACATATACAGCAAGTAGTTATTACCTGCTCTTTCTGTATGCAAGCATGAATACCGACCCTCATTCCCCTTTCTAGAACAACAATGACTTGGAAATTCCTGTCTCTTTTCTTTTGCTCCCCAGGGACAGCCAAATATACAAATGATGACTCCTAATTTTTCTGACACAAGAAACATGAGTATAGGCTTTCCCAACTACACAGCACCTTCCCCCTCGACCTACAATTGAAGTCAGTTGATCCTGGGTATGCAACACTAATCCCTGCAGTGCTTCTCCTGAGGATGTCCATCAATATTAACAAGAGTATACAAAAGGGCTCCATTCCTCTTGACACTGGATTTTGGGTGAGTAGGTTGTAAATGCCCTGTGATTCTTCTGAATCTATCAATAGAGGCTAACATCGATTCAGCTCCAAATCCTATCGTTATTCAACAAGAAATCACAGGCTAGCTTCTGCAAAGCAGAAAGTGTGTGAAAAGTTCCAGAGACAAGAGCAGCTGTTTTTTGGGTTCACCTCTTGTTTCTCCAGTAGACATTGAGGTACACATGGAAAGTGCTCCATTATGGAAGTCCCCTTGACTGGCAGAGAGTATGGCATTGTGTCCAAGAAGCCTGGAGGGAGCCAGGTACATGTCCAGGTGTCATTTTTTATTTGCTGCCAATGAATCCTGGTGCAAAATGTGCAGCTGTAGAAGGTGCTGAAGAATTATCTTCAAAGCATACTCATGAAAGACCTGTGATCTCTGTCCTAAGGAGAGTAGAGTGAGTACATGGAACAAGTCTTCTGAAGCAATGCAGGTAACTGTTGAGCACTGCTCTCTTGGAGCACAGTAGCCTTCTGAAGGTGTTGGTGAAATTGGGTTGCATGTGAAATTATACTGCTTTCGAGTGTTGATTCCATTTGTGAGGAGAGGGGAAAAAGTAAGAAAAGAGAGATTATGAAAGGTTGGGAGCCTCAGAATCATTTTTATTTGTTTGTTATTTCCACAGTCCCACAGTTTTGGGGACTGGAACCTGGGACTCCAGCGTGCAGGGCAGGCACACTACAAGATAGGCTATATAGCCTGCACTGGATTGACTTCTCAGTTACAAAATTGATCACCTACAGTCTTAATTTGTGAAATTGTATGCAGAGATGCAATCATGACCAAGCCAAATGATGTCTAAGGAATTTTTAATTCTCCTATTCACAAGAATCCAGCAAAAAACTCAGTTTTTTTGTCAATATCCAAGCCTGGCACTGTGGCATGAGGGAAAGATTTTTCCCCTTCTCATTAAGGATGAAAATGGAAACAGTTGATTTATCCATGAGTAGAAAAATATATCGGGATCCAAAAACACCAGAAATAGGGCAGAGCCAGGACTATGTGAACTGATAATATACTCAAATGATGACTATGAAGGGAGATACTGGGGATCATTCACACATGAATCCCTAGCCATTACATTCAAAATCAACTGTTTCCTAGAAATTTTTTTTCTCATTTTTCTAACCTTTTCTTTGAAAAGTCTAAAGATCAGATTGCTGTGCATAATGAATAAGCCAGTTCACGTCCTGGACCTTCCCATCACATCAGGAATGAGTGAGGCACAGGAAGGTGAGTCTCCTGTTCTAAGTCTCTTTCTCTCAGTAGAAAGTGTTTCAGCAATTCACCCATTTGCTGTTGGGAGATATAAACAGGCAAAGGCATGTGGTGATAGCTCATATGGTCGGAGGTCCCAGAATCAAAAAGTGTTGGCAAAAAGAAAACATTCCTCACACAATTTCTATCCTCTCCTCGTTATGTTTTCAGTTATTACTCTCAAGATTTATTACAGAGAGATAGGTGGCTAAAGTCATATCCTTGGTCCTTCGTTCATTTTGTTGCAACTAATTCCACTGAGAAAAACAAAAAAATTGAATCCCAGATCTCCTGTGACATGACAGCCATACATGGGTGAACTCCTCTAATCATATTGGAATGAGCAGGCATTGGTCAGCTAGGTTCTGAGGTCGATGGATTTCAAAACTCCGGTAGGTGAAGGCACTTGATGGCACTACCAAGAGTGTTTCTTTTGCCTTGCAACTTCACAGCACCTTCTGCCATGATTTACATTTTAAGCCAGTTGATCCTGGGATATGCAACACTAATCCCTGCAGTGCTTCTGTTGAGGACGTCCATCATTATTATAAAAAGTCTACAAAAGGGCTCCATTCCTCTTGACAATGGAGCTCCAATGATATTTTTTGAGAAGGTTGTAAATGACCTGTGATCCTCCTGAATGCTATCAATACAGGCTAACATTGATTCAGCACTAAAATAATTTTATTTACCAAGAAATCACAGGCTAGCCTCTGAAAGAAAAGGTGTGAGAGAAGTTCCAGGGACTAGAGTGGCTGTTTTTTGTGTTCTCCTCTTGGTTTTACAGTAGACATTGTGGTATATGTGGAAAGTGCTCCTTTGTGGGAGTTCCATTCATTGGCAGAGAATATGGCAGTGTGTACAAGAAGCCTGGAGAGTTTCAGGTACAAGTGCGGTTTTCATTTTGAATTTCCTGAAACCTGGTGCACGATGAGCAGCTGATAAAGGACTGAAAAATTATCCTCATAAGCATACTCATGAGAGACCCGTGATCCCTGTCCTAAGGAGAGTAGAGTGACTTCCTGGAACAAGTACTCTGAAGTAATGCAGCTGACTGGGCAGGACTGCTCTCTTGGAGCCCAATAGCCTGCTTAAAGTTGTTGGTGAAATTGCATTGCATTGAAATTGGTGCTGTTTTAGAGTGTTGATTCTTTGTCATGAGAGGAGAAATGAAAAGAAAAAGAGAAAATATGGAAGGTTGGTTTCATTTGTTTGTTATTTCCACAATCCCCAAGTGCTGTGGATTCAAAACAGACCTTCAGCATGCGTGTCAGGTATTGTACGAGAAGGGCTATACAGCCTGCACTGGAATGGCTTCTCTCAGTTACAACACTTGATCACCTACAGTCTTAATTTGTGAAATTGTGTGCAGAGAAGCAATCATGACCAAACCAAACAATGTCTATTGAATTCTTTATTCTCCTGTTCATGTCAATCCAGCAAGGAACTTTTTTGCATGTCAATACCCAAGCCTAGACCTGTGTCCTGAAGGAAAGATTTTTTCCCTCTTCATTAAGGATGAAAATGGAAGTAGCTGATTGATCTGTGATCAGAATAATAATCCAAGGATGCCAGGAACAGGGACAGAGGCAGGATTATGTGGGATTGAGAAGATGCTTACTTGGTGTCTACAAATAGAGATTGGGGATCATTCACACATGACCCCTAGTCATTACATTCAAAATCAACTGACACTTTCCAAGAAGTATTTTTTTCTTATTTTTCCTTTGACCTTTTGTTGAAAAAATTATAAAGAGGAGAGTGCCTTGCATAATGCACAAGACAGTTCAGGTGCTGGATTTTGCCCACAATCTCAAGAAGAGTTGAGGAAGGTGAACTTGTGAGTCCTGTTCTAAGCCTATTTCCCTCAGTAAAAGTGCTTCAGCAATTCATCCAGAAGCTGTTTGGAGATATAACAGGCAAAGCCATGTGGTGATGGCTTACATGGTCTGGGGTCCCAGAATAGAAACATAGTGGCAAAAAGAAATCATTCCTCATCCAATTTCTCTCTTCTCCTCGTTTTGTTCTCAGTTATTATTCTTAGGAATTATTACAGAGTGATAAGTGGCTAATGTCATATCCTTGATCCTTCATTCATTTCATTGCAATCAATTCCACTCAGAAAAATGTAACAATTGATTAACAGTTCTTCTGGACATGAGAGCCATATATGGGAATACTCCTCTAATCAAAGGTGAAGGAGCAGGCATTGGACACCTAGGTTGTGAAGGTCATGGGTTTCAAGGCTCCAGAAAGAGAAGTCAATTTATTGCACTTTTCAGTGTGTTTGTAAAGCCTTGGGTAAAATGAACATTCATGAGTGGCTTCTGTGACATGGCACCTGCACCCCACATTCCACGTGATGTCATAGAGGAGCTGGCTCAGAACAAGGAAGCATCATGGTTCACATGGCAACCAGAGACCTTTCAGCTCCTGGCTGTTTCAAACCCACATTCAGGTCATGCGGCGGCTCAGCTGTGAGAATTAGTGGATAGATGAAGGGATCAGGTGCCAGGGTCTTGCGTTTGTGAAGAAATGATTCTATCCTTGATGCCTGGGTGATGAGAAAACAGGTTGTAAACGATATAGTTTTCGATTAGCGATAAATACCCCATATGCACGCAGGACAAGGGATCCCATTGAAGTCTGACAGCTCAAACTTCCACCCAGGTCCACTAGGTGGCGCTGTGCTCTATTGGCCACAATGTTCTTGCTGACAGGCTGCCCATCTCGCTCTTGATGCAGGCTATTAGCCCGCACAAATTCCAATGGAACAAGCTATGACCGAGGGCTGCTTGAGAGCACGTGGGTCAACGATCTTAGAACCGGCAACAGTGCATTTGCCCTCCAACTCCAGGACTGGTACCACCCTGGTTTTCTTCAGAGTCAGAAAACTAGCCTAGGGGCCTAGCAGCCACACAGAGAGATGGGTGGTGAGTACTCAGCTGAGTAGAGCATGCAGTGCAATGCCATGGTTTAGGTGATCATTGAATTGGGACACATCACATACCATCTGTCGGGTTTCTCCTCCTATCCTATGAAGTCTGCAAAGGAAACAGATGAAACATGGGATGTCCATGTTCCATGTGAGGATAAGTGTCTCCTCTGGTTGCTCATGAAGAGAGGAGGGAGCTATTCCTTCAGCATGTTGGAAGGAGGAGATGACGAAGCTGACATGCAAGGAGAGTTGTTCTGTGCTCACTCCAACTGCCAGGCCCCTCTTCCTTGACTGCTGCCTTACAACTAGGCTGCACCCCAAAACTAGCCTGCTTGGATTTTCCAGGGTTACATCACATTTAAACAAGATGCATAAATGACTTGCCAAACTTTGTTCACACAATGGTTCATCTTCTTGACCAGACAAATTTCCCTCTGTCACAAGGGCCTGTGGGGTATTGCCAGGAGTCCTCTAACCAGCCCCAGGATGGAGTAGACCACAAGCTGGGGGATGAATTAACAGCCTGGTGATGGCCTGATGAACACAGTTTTACAGGGCATAACACCAGGAGTAAACATAGACTGTGATGAAACTGGAATGGATCAAACTTCCAAGCTGAATATTCAAAATAGGAGAGAAGTATATTTTGGGGGTCAGAAGTGCTGAGGGTGTTGATGCTGGAAAACAACTTCATAGAAGAGACCCTATGAACTCACCATCGATCATGGTCCACTCACAAAATCTACAACACATATTCAGTCACATGATACACTACAAATAGAAGAAGTAGTTATTGGCCGCTCATTCTCTATGCAACCATGAATACCGACCCTCATTCCAGTTATGAGAACAACAATGCCCTTGCAAATTCCTGTGTCTTTTCTGTTGCTCCCAATGGACAGCCAAATATACGAATCATGATTCCTATTTTTTCTGGCACAAGATCCATGAGCATAGGCTTTCCCAACTTCACAGCACCTTCCCCACAGCCTACAATTTAAGCCATTTCTTCCTCGAATACGCAAAACCAATCACTGCAGTGCTTCTCTTGAGGACGTCCATCAATATTACCAAGAGTCTACAGAAGGGCTCCAATCCTCTTGACACTGGTACTTCAATGCTATTGGGTGAGTAGGTTGTAAATGCCCCATGATCCTCCTGAATGCTATCATACAGGCTAACATCGATTCTGCCCCAATCATTATTTTATTCACTAAGAAAAAACAGGCAAATATCCAATATGGCAAACTAGAGCAAGCCTTCATTCCTTGTCACTCTGTAACTCCAGTTTAAAGCAGAGGATATCTGTTTCTCGGTGAGGCAGATTTTGCTGCTTATCGATCCTCTGGTGTTTACCCCATTTGTCTGCTGTGATCACCTGCAGTCTGCCAACATATCGACGCCTTTTTGAGTGCAGATTGCTCACTGTCAGGCATCTATCATCTGCCATTTACCTGCCTCTCACCTGTCCATCGTGTGCCTTACACCTATCAATCACCCAACGCACAACATTGACCTCCCGATCGTCTGACTACAGTCAGCAAACTGATCGCCGACCAACAGTGGAGCACCAGCTGCCTGCTGTCACCTGGAAGTTCACTGGTACAGTACCTACAGGTTTGATTACACGTGCCTGACGCCATTTTGAGACAACAATCAGGACCCTTAGGACCCCTGGCCAGACTGTCTGAGTCCCATCTCCAGGATATCTCAGCCCAACCGATCATTCCCTGCCTCTGGGGCACTCCATCGATTGACTGCTCTCTGCCACAGGACCCCCAGAAAAACTGACTGTGCCTTATCACCGGGACCCCAGACCAACTGATTGCACCCAGCCTCCAGGATTCCACAACCACACCAAACACACCTGACCTCCAGGACCCCTGCCATACTAACCTCATCCCATCTCCAGGACCTCCAACTGACCACGTCCACCCCTGAGCTACAGCTTCTCATTTGCCAACACATTTTTGAGCCAGAGTGGCCATCTTGGATAATCCTGGAAGCCATAGCTCTGATCTTTGGGTGGGGCAAATCCCATCCTGCGATGCCTGCTGGAGCCTTGAAGCTCATTGTCAGGAACCTCTCATGCATCAGGCTACTGTACACTGGGAGGTTTCATTAGTATATGACTGTTATACTGTAGATTTTCTTTTTTCTCCTTTTAAAATATTTAAGTTCTTATTTCTTTACTTTTCTTGCTCTCTTTTCCGTTTGTTTTTCTGTTCCCTCAAAGTCCCTTTCTCCATTTTTTTGCATGCTAACATCTGATTTCTTTTGATTACACTCTCACACTTTCTATTTTCTAGAACTTCTGTATATTCTTATCCCAATAACAGCCACATTCTACATCTCTCTACATCCTCTTTTTCCTCCATTAGAAACAGCAGACCTTATTGCAAACATGTTTGTTTTACTGAAGATAATATTTGAGCTCATTTTGTTTATTATGACAATTTTGTTATTGTCCACATCGGGGATATTTGGTCTAGTATTGCATAGTGTCTGATGTGGGCACTCCTAATATTGATCTCCCCTTAAAGAAAGGGTTTTGGAAACCTATAGGGCCACTATAAGCCTATAGGTGGAATTCCCCAATACCCCAGAACTGCACTGCTAGAGGGGAAGATACATGAACAACATGAAAAATCAAGGGAAGAAAATGATCCAAACAAATCTAGATGCTATATTAATAGAATTCAGTGACATTATGTTAGAAGAAATGTCAGAAAAGGACTTTAGATTATACATGATTAAGATGATTTGCTAAGCAAAGGAAGAGATAAGAGAACAAATGCAGGCAATGAATGATAATACCAATAAGCTGAAAGATCCCCTGCAGGAATCAAAAGATCATTTCAACAAAGAGATAGAGATTCTCAAAAAAAAAAAAAAACAGAAATCTTTGAAATGAAGGAGACAGTAAACCAAATTTAAAAAACTCAATGGAAAGCATCAACAAAAGACTAGACCACTTGGAAGACAGAACCTCAGAAAATGAAGACAAAATATTTAATCTTGAAATAAAGTCGCACAAACAGAGAAGATGGTAAGAAATCATGAACAGAATCTCCAAGAACTATGGGACATCATGAAAAGATGACATTTGTGAATTACTGGAATTGAGGAAGGCACAGAGATACAAACCAAAGGAATGAACAACCTATTTAATGAAATAATATCAGAAAACTTCCCAAACCTGAAGAATGAAAAGGAAAATCAAATACAAGAGGTTACAAAACACCAAACACAGAGAATCACAACAGATGCACACCAAGGAACATTATAATGAGAATGTCTAACATTCAAAATAAAGATAGGATTTTGAACGCTGTGAGAAAAGCAATAGATTACATATAGGGGGAGACAAATACAGATAGCAGCCGACTTCTCAAACCAGACTCTATAAGCTAGAAGGGACTTTACCAACATATTTCAAGCTCTGAAAGAGCATAGTTGCCAACCAAGATCCTATACCCAGCAAAACTAACCTTCAGATTTGAAGATGAAATAAAATCCTTCCATGATAAACAAAAGTCAAAAGAATCTACAAATAGAAAGTCTGCACTACAGAATGTTCTCAACAAAATATTCCATGAGGAGGAAATGAAAATCAACAATGTAGGTCAGCAAAGGGAGGAACTACATTAGAGAAAAACCACTCAAAGGAGAAACCAAGCCAATTTAAAAACCAAAACTAAGCCAAATGTCTGGGAATACAAATCATATCTCATTAATAAGCATGAACATTGATGGCCTAAACTCATCAATCAAAAGACATAGACTGGCAGAATGGATTAAAAAGAAAGACCCAACAATATGCTGCCTGCAAGAAACTCATCTCATAGAAAAAGACATCCACACATTAAAGGTGAAAGGATGGGAAAAAACATACCATGCACATGGACTCAGTAAAAAAGCAGGGGTTTCCATCCTTATATCAGATAAAGTGGACTTCAAGTCAAAGTTAGTCAGAAGGGATAAATAAGGACATTTCATACTGCTTAAGAGAACCATAAATCAGGAAGACATAATGATAGTAAATATTTATATCCCAAACAATGGTGAATCCCTGTACATCAAAAAAATTCTTCTCAATTTTAGGAATCACATAGACCACAACACAATAATTCTGGGTGATTTAATGCACCACTGTCACCACTAGATAGAACTTCCAAACAAATACCAACCAAAGAAACCATAGAACTCAGTAACACAATCAATAACCTAGACTTAACATACACATATTGAATATTCCATCCATCAACAAGTGGATTCATTTTCTTCTCAGCACATGGAACCTTCCCAAAAATAGACCATATGTTATGCTACAAAGCAGTCCCTAAAAAATGCAAAAAAATAGAGAAACTGCCTTGTGTTCTATCAGATCATAATGGACTGAGAGTAGAAATCAATGACAAAATAAAAAAGAGAAATTACTCCAATACCTGGAGACTAAATAATATGCTATTGAATGAAACATGAATAACAAAAAACATCAGGGAGGAGATTAAAAAATTCTTAGAGGTCAATGAGAATGATGATATAACATATCAAAATCTCTGGGACACTATGAAAGCAGTACTAAGAGGAAAATTTTATTGCATGGAGCGCATTCCAGAAAATAATGAAAAGTCAACAACTAAATGACCTAACATTAAAGCTCAAAACCCTAGAAAAAGAAGAACATAATAACAGCAAAATTAGTAGAAGACAGGAAATAATTAAAATCAGAGCTGAAATCAATAAAATTGAAACCAAAGAAACAATTCAAAAAATTGACAAACAAAAAGTTGGTTCTTTGAGAAAGTAAACAAAATAGACAAACCCTTAGCCATATTAACAAAGAGAAGGAGAGAGAAGACTCAAATTACTAAAATATATGATGCAAAAGGAAATATCACGACAGAAACCACTGAGATACAGAACATAATGAGAAGCTACTTAGAAAATCTGTATTTCAACAAAATAGAAACTACCGAAGACATTGACAAATTTCTAGAGAAAAATGCTCCTCCCAAACTGAACCAGGAGGATGTACACAATTTAAACAGATCAATATCAAGCAATGAAATAGAAGAAGCCGTTAAAAATCTACCATCCAAGAAAAGCCCAGGACCAGATGGATTCTCAGCCAATTTCTGCAAGACCTTCAAAGAAGAACTCACTCCAATACTTCTCAAAGTATTCCAGAAAATAGAAAAGGGGGGCACCATACCAAACTCATTCTATGAAGCTAATATCACCCTCATACACAAACCAGGAAAAGACACATCAAGGAAAGACAATTTTAGACAAATATCCTTGATGAATATAGATGCAAAGATCTTTATCAAAATATTGACAAACCATATCCAAGAACATATTAAGAAAATTGTGCACCACGATCAAGTGTGGTTTATCCCTGGAATGCAATGATGATTCAACATTCATAAATCAATAAACGTAATCCATCAAGTCAATAGACTTAAAAATAAGAATCATATGGTTATTTCAATTGACACAGAAAAAGTTTTCAACAAAATACAACACCCCTTCATGCTCAAAACACTTGAAAAAAATAGGGATAGTAGAAACATCCCTGAACATTGTGAAGGCTATTTATGCTAAGCCCATGGCCAACATCATTCTTAATGGATAAAACCTGAAACCATTCCCTTTAAAAATGGGAACAATAAATGGATGTCCTCTTTCACCACTTCTATTCAATATTGTCCTCTAAACTCTAGTCAGAGCAATTAGGCAGAGTAAAGAAATTAAAGGGATACAAATAGGAAAAGAGGAACTTAAGCTGTCACTATTTGCGGATGACATGATTCTATATTTAGAGGATCGAAAAAACTCCTCCAGAAACTTCTAGACCTCAATAATGAATTCAGCAAAATAGCAGGCTACAAAGTCAACACGCATAAATCTAAAGCATTTTTATACACAAGCGACGAAGCAGCTGAAAGGGAAATGAGGAAAACAACCCCATTTGCAGTAGCCTGAAAAAATAAAATAAAATACTTGGGAATCAATCTAATCAAAGAGGTAAAGATCTCTACAATGAAAACTGCAAAACACTGAAGAAAGAAATTGAGGAAGACCTTAGAAAATGGAAAGATCTCCCATATTCTTGGATAGGCAGAATTAATATTGTCAAAATGGCCATACTACCTAAAGTGCTATACAGATTCAATGTGATTCCAATTAAAATCCCAATGACATACCTTACAGAAATAGAGCAAGCATTCTTGAAATTCATCTGGATGAAAAAGAAACCCAGAATAGCTAAATCAATCCTTAGTAGGAAGAATGAAACAGGGGATATTGCAATACCAGAACTTCAATTATACTACAAAGCAGTAGTAACAAAAATGGCATGGTATTGGTATCAAAATAGACAGGTAGATCAATGGTACAGAATAGAGGACACGGACACAAACCCAAATAAATACAATTTTCTAATACTAGACAAAGGTGACAAAAATATGCAATGGAGAAAAGATAGCCTCTTCAACAAATGTTGCTGGGAAAACTGGAAATCCATATGCAACAGAATTAAACTCAACCCTATCTCTCACCCTGCACAAAAATCAACTCACAATGGATCAAGGACCTTGAAATCAGACCAGAGACCCTGCAAGTAATAGAAGAAAAATAGGTCCAAATCTTCACCTTGTTGTCTTAGGATCAGACTTCCTTAACCAGACTCCCATAGCACAGGAAATAAAAGCAAGAAACAGTAACTGGGATAGATTCAAACTAAATAGCTTTCTCTCAGCAAAGGAAACCATCAGCAATGCGAAGAGAGAGCCTACAGAATGGGAGAAAATCTTTGCCACTCATACTTCGGATACAGCATTAATTTCCAGAATATATAAAGAACTTAAAATACTCTACACCAAGAATGAAAATAACCCAATCAACAAATGGGCTAAGGATATGAACAGACACTTCACAGAATATCTACAACAATCCACAAATATATGAAAAAATGTTCACCATCTTAAGTAATAAGAGAAATGCAAATCAAAACTACACTAAGATTCCATCTCACCCCAATTAGAATGGCGATTATCAAGAATACAAGCAACAATAGGTGCTGGAGAGGATGTGGGGGAAAAGGTACACTCATACATTGCTGGTGGGGCTGCAAATTAGTGCAGCCAGTCTGGAAAGAAGTTTGGAGATTTCTTAGAAACATGGAATGGACCCACCATTTGAACCAGCTACCTCACTCCTCGGCCTATACACAAAGGACTTAAAATCAGCATTCTACAGAGATACAGCCTCATCAAGGTTGATAGCTGCTCAATTCACATTAGCCAGATTATGGAACCAACCTAGATGTCCTTCAATTGATGAATGGATAAAGAAACTGTTGTATATATATACATATATACAATGGAATATTACTCAGCTATAAAGAAGAATAAAATTATGGCATTTGCAGGCAAATGGATGAAATTGGAGAATATCATGTTAAGTGAGATAAGCCAATCTCAACAATCCAAAAGGTCAAATGATCTCACTGATAAGCGGATGATGACACATAGTGGGGGCTGGGCAGGGGACAAGAATGGAGGAAATTGGGACTGTATAGAGGGAAAAGAGAGGTGGGGGGAGGAAAAAAAAGGAATGAATCATACTTCATTACTCTAAGTAAATGTATGAATATGCAAATGGCAAGCTGTTACTCCTTCTACAAACAGAAACAACATGTATCCCATTTGTTTACAATAAAAATAAATTTAAAATAAATAAATAAATATATTTTTTGACCTTAAAAAAGAAAATAAATCACAGGCAATTCTCTGCAAAGCAAATGTGTGAGAGAAGTTCCAGGGAGAAGAGCTACTGTCTTTTGTGTTCACCTATTGGTTTTCCAGTAGACATTGAGGTACATGTAGAAGGTGCTCGGGTGTGGAAGTCTTCTTCATTGGCCGAGAGTATGGCACTATGTTCAAAAAGCCTGGAGAGTGCCAGTTACAAGTTTGTTTGTCATTTTGTACTTCCTGAAACCTGGTGCACAATGAGCAGCTGAAGAAAGTGCTGAATAATTATTCTCATAAGCACACTCATGAGAGACGCATGATATCTGTCCTGAGGAGAGTAGAGTGACTCCATGGAACAAGCCCTCTGAAGAAATGCAGGTGACTGTTGAGCACTGCTCTCTTGAAGCCCAGTAGCCTGCTGAAAGTTGTTGGTGGAATTGGGTTGCAGTGAAATTGGTGCTGTTTAAGAGTGTTGACTCTTTGGTGATGAAAGGAGAAAAGAAAAGAAAAAGAGAGATAATGGAAAAGTGGATTCATTTGTCTGTTATTTCCACATTCAAACAGATCTAGGGACTCAAACCACGGCCTAAAGCATGAGAGGCAGGTAATCTACAAGATGGGCTATATGGCCTGCACTGGAACACCTTCTCTGAATTACAATACATGATCACCTACAGTCTTAATTTGTAAAATTGTATGCAGAGAAGCAATAATGACCAAGCCAAACAATGTCTATGGAATTCTTAATTCTCCTGTTCACATCAATCCAGCAAGAAACTTTTTCGCATGTGAACATCCAAGCCCAGCCCTGTGTCCTGAGGGAAAGATTTTTCCCCTCTTCATTAAGGACGAAAATGACTGTAGCTGATTGATCCATGAGCAGAAAAATATATCAGGGATCCAAGGATGCCAGGAACAGGGGCAGTGGCAGGACTATGTGGGATTGAGAATATGCTCAATTGGTGACTACAAATGGACATATTGGGGATCATTCACAAATGAATCCCTAGCCACTACATTCAAAATAAAGTGATATTTTCCAAGAAAATATTTTTCTTATTTTTCCTTTTGACCATTTCTTTGAAAAATTCTAATTAGCAGAGAGCTGTGCATAATGCACAAGACAGTTCAGTTGTGGGATTTGGCCCACAATCTCAAGAAGTGGTGAGAGAGATCACTCATCCAATTTCTATCTTCTCCTGTTTTCAGTTATTAATACCAAGAATTATTACAGAGTGATAAGTGGCTAATGTCATATAACAATGCTTATTTCATTCATTGCAATCAATTCCACTCAGAAAAAGGTAACTATTGGTTACCAGTTCTCCTGTGACATAAGTGCCATACATGGGAGTACTCTTCTAATCAAAGGAGAAGGAGCAGGCATTGGTCAGCTAGGTTGTGAAGGTCGTGGTTTTCAAGGCTCCAGAAGTAGAAGTCAAATGATTGCACTCCCCAGAGAGTTTAAATCCTTTGGCAACATAAACTTTCACGAGTGACTCCAGTGACATTGTTCCTGCACCCCACATTCCACGTGATGTCATAGAGGAGCGAACTCAGAACACAGAATCATCACGTTTCCAATGGCAACCAGAGACCTTTCATCTCCTGGCCACGTAAAAACCAACTTTCAAGACATGCAGCGGCTCAGTGTTGGTTAGAGGATAGAAGAAGGGAGCGGGTGCCAGGGTGTAGCGTTTTTGAAGAAATGATTCTATACTTATTGCCTGGGCGTCCAGGAAAGAGGCTGTGAGCGGTATAGAGCCCCGTGAGAGATAAATCCCCCCATATCCAGGAGGGAAATGGGATCTCATTGAAATCTGACAGCTCACATTTCCACCCAGGACCACTAGGTGCCGCTGTGCTCCGTTGGCCCCACCATGCTTGCTGACAGGCAGCTCATCTGGCTCCCGATGCAGGCTATTAGCACCCACAAATTCCAGAGGAAGAAGCTGGGACTGAGGGCTGCTTGAGAGCATGTGTGTCAACAATCTTAGCAGTGGCACCAGTATATTTGCCCTCCAATCCCACTCCTCCAGGACATGTACCACCCGGGTTTTCTTCAGAGTCAGGAAAATAGCCTAGGGGCCTAGCAGTCACATGGAGAGATGGTTGGAGAGTGCCCATCTCAGTAGAGCAAGCAGTGTAGCACAAAGTTTTAGGTGAGCATTGATTTGGGACACATCACATTCCATCTGTTGGGGTTCTCCTCCTATCCTAAAAGTCTGGAAAGGAGACAGATGCAACATGGGATGTCCAAGTTCCATGTGAAGGTGAGTGATTCCTCTGGTAGCTTATGAAGAGAAGAGGGAGTCATTCCCTCAGCATGTTGGCAGGAGGACAGGAAGAACATGATATGCAAGGAGAATTGTTCTGTGCTCACTCTAACTGCCAGGCAGAAGTTCCTTGGCTGCTGCCTTAGAACTACACTGCACCCCTAAACTAGTCTGCTGGGACTTTTCAATATCACAATAAATCTAAACAAGAGAAGAAATAACTTGCTAATCTTTACTCAAAAATTGGTTCTTCTTCTTGATCAGAAAAATACCTCTCTGTCACAAGGGCCTGTGGGACATTGCCAGGAGTCCTGTAACCAGCCAAAGGATGGAGCAGACCACAAGCTTGGGATGAATTAACAACATGGTGATGGCATGATGAGCACAGTTGCATAGGGCATAACACCAGGTTTGAACATAGACTGTGCTGAAAGAGGAATGGATCAAAACTTCCAAGCTGAATATTCAAAAGTGGAGAGTCAGGATATTTGGTGGGCCAGAAGCACTGAAGTGTGTTGATGCTGGAAAACAACTTTGGAGAAGAGATCCTATAAAACTCACCATCGATCATGGTCAACCCACAAACTCTACAGGATATATTCAGCCACATCATACACTACAAATACAGAAAGTAGTTATTGGCCACTCATTCTCTATGCAACCATGAATATGGACCCTCATTCCCCTTTTGAGAATAATGCCCTTGCAAATTTCTGTCTCTTTTCTGTTGCTCCCAAGGAAGAGCCAAATATACGAATCATGAATCCTATTTTTTATCGCACATCAACCATGAGCATAGGCTTTCACAACTTCACAGTACCCTCCTCCCCGACCTATAATTTAAGCCATTTGATCCTGGAATATGCAACACTGATCCCTGCACTGCTTCTCTTGGGGACATCCATCAATTTTAACAAGAGTCTACAAAATGGCTCCATTCCTCTTGAAAATTGAGCTCCATTGATATTGGATGAGTAGGTTGTAAATGCCCCGTGATTCCTTCTGAATGCTATCAATACAGGCTAACATCGAATCTGCCCCAAATCCTAACTTTATTCACTAAGAAAACACATGCAAGCCTCTGCAACTCAAATGTGTGAGAGAAGTTCCATGGTTGAGAGCAGCTGTCGTTTGTATTCACCTCTTGGTTTTCTAGTAGACATTGAGTTACACGTGGAAAGTGCTCCAGTGTGGATGTGCCCTTCATTGGCAGAGAGTATGGCAGTGTGTCCAAGAAGCCTGGAGAATGCCAGGTACAATGTGGTTGTCATTTTGAATTTCCTGAAACCTGGTGCACAATGAGCAGCAGAAGAGAGTGCTTAAGAATTATCATCATAATCATACTCATGAGAGACCCATGATATCTTTCCAAGGAGAGTTGAGTGACTTCATGGAACAAGTACTCTGAAGAAATGCACATGACTGGGCAGCACTGTTCTCTTGGAGACCAGTAGCCTGCTGAATGTTATTGGTGGAATTGGGTTGCAGTGAAATTGGTGCTGTTTCAGAGGGTTGATTGTTTTGTGATGAGAGGAGAAAAGAAAAGAAAAAGAGATGATGGAAGTTTCGTTTCATTTGTTTGTTATTTCTGCAATCCTACAGTGCCAGTGTCTAGAAAAAGGGCCTCCAGAATATGAGGCATGCAATCTACAAGATGGGCTATATGGCCTGCACTGGAACACCTTCTCTGAATTACAATACATGATCACCTACAGTCTTAATTTGTAAAATTGTATGCAGAGAAGCAATCATGACCAAGCCAAACAATGTCTATGGAATTCTTAATTCTCCTGTTCACGTCAATCCAGCAAGGAAATTTTGCATGTCAATACACAAGCCTAGCCCTTTGTCCTGAGGAAGATATTTCCCCTCTTCATGTAGGACAAAAATGCAAGTAGCTGATCGATCCATGAGCGGAAAAATATATTAGTGATCCAAGGATGCCGGGTACAGGGGCAGAGGCAGGACTAAGTGGGACTGAGAAGATGCTCAATTGGTGACTACAAATGAAGATATTGGGGATCATTCACACATGAATCCCTAGATATTACATTCAGAATCAATTGACACTTTCCTAGAAAGTTTTTTTTTTATTTTTACTTTTTACCTTTTCTTTGAAAAATTCTAACAAGCAGAGAGCTGTGCTTAATGCACAAGACAGTTCAGTTGCTGGATTTTGCCCACAATCTCAAGAAATGCTGAGGCAGATAAAGTTGTTCCTCCTGTTCTAAACCTGTTTCCCTCAGTAAAAGTGTTTCTGCAATTTAGACAGAGGTTGTTGGGAGATATAAAAGGGCAAAGGCATGTGGAGATGGCACATATGGTCTGGGGTCCCAGAGTCCAAACGTGTTGGCAAAAAGAAAACATTCTTCTCCAATTCCTATCTTCTCCTCTCATGTTTTCAGTTATTACTCTCAAGATTTATTACAGAGTGATAAGTGGCTAATGTCATATAATTGATCCTTCATTAAATTCATTGCAATCAATTCCACTCAGAAAAACATAACATTTGGTTACCAGTCCTCCTGTGACATGAGAGCCATACATGAGAATACTCCTGTAATCAGAGGGGAATGAGCAGGTATTGGTAAGCTAGTTTGTGAAGGTCATTTCTTTCAAGGCTCCTGAAGGAGAACTCAGTTGATTGCACTCCCCAGCGTGTTTGTAAAGCCTTGGGCAACATGACCATTCACGAGTGGCTCCAGTGATATTGCACCAGCATCCCAGATTTCACGTGAGGTCATAGAGGAGCAGACTCAGAACACAGAAGCCTCACAGTTCCCATTGCAACCAGAGACCTTTCAGCTCCTGGCGGGTTCAAACCAAATTTCAAAATATGCGGCAGATCAGCTGTGAGCGTTAGATGACAGACGAAGGGAGCGGGTGCCAGGGTTTAGCGTTTTTGAAGAAATGATTCTATCCTTGTTGCTGGACCATGAGAAAACAGGCTGTAAGTGGTATAGAGCCCCATGAGCAATAAATTCCCCCATATCCAAGCAGGAAATGGGATTCCATTGAAGTCTGAGAGCTCGCACTCCCACCCAGGTCCACTAGGTGCCGCTGTGCTCCGTTGGTCTCACCGTTCTTGCTGACAGGCAGCTCATCTGGCTCCCGATGCAGGCTATTAGCACACACAACTTCCAGAGGAAGAAGCTGGAACCGAGGGCTGCTTGAGGGCACGTGGGTCAAAAATCTTAGCACTGGCACCAGTGGATTTGCCTTCCGACCCCACTCCTCCAGGACAGGTACAACCTGGGTTTTCTTCAGATTCAGAAAACTAGCCTAGGGGCCAAGCAGTCACACGGACAGATGGTTGGAGAGTGGTCACCTCAGTAGGGCATGCAGTGTAGCACCAAATTTTAGGTGAACCTTGATTTGGGACACATCACATTCCATCTGTTGGGGTTCTCCTCCTATCCTAAGAAGTCTGGACAGGAGACAGATGGAACATGGGATGTCCATGTTCCATGAGAACTTGAGTGTCTCCTCTGGTGGCTCATGAAGAGAGGAGGGAGTCATTACCTCAGCATGTTGGCAGGAGGACAGGAAGAACATGACATGCAAGGAGACTTGTTCTGTGCTCACTCTAACTGTCAGGCAGCACTTCCTTGGTTGCTGTCTTAAAACTAGGCTTCACCCCAAAACTAGCCTGCTGGGATTTTTCCAGGGTCACATCAAATCTAAACAAGATCCAGCAATGACTTGCCAATCTTTATTCAAACAGTGGTTCATCTTCTTGACCATAAAAACACCTCTCTGGCACAAGGGCCTGTGGGATATTGCCAGGAGTCCTCTAACCAGCTACAGGATGGTGTAGACCACAAGCTGAAGGATGAATTAACATCCTGGTGATGGCATGATGAGCACAGTTTCACAGAGCATAACATAGTCCGTGCTGAAAGAGGAATGGATCAAAGATTCCAAACTGAATATTCAAAAGTGGAGAGTCAGGATATTTGTGGGGACAGAAGCGCTGAAGTGCGTTAATGCTGGTAAACAACTTAGGAGAAGAAACCCTATGAAACTTGCAATTGATCATGGCCAACACACATACTATACAATATATATGCAGCCACATGATACACTACACATACAGAAAGTAGTTATTGGTCGATCATTCTATATGCAACCATGAATACTGACCCTCATTCCCCTTTTGAGAACAACAATGCCTTTGGAAATTCCTGTCTCTTTTCTGTTGCTCACAAGGGACAGCCAAATATAAGAATCATGATTCCTATTTTTTCTGGCACAAGAACCATGAGCATAGGCTTTCCCAACTTCATAGCACCTTCCCCCATGATCTATAATTTAAGCCATTTGATCCTAGAATATGAAAAACTGATCGCTGCACTGCTTCTCTTGAGGTCATCCATCAATATTAACAAGAATCTACAAAACGGCTCCATTCCTTTTGACACTTGAGCTCCAATGATATTGGGTATGTTGTAAATGCCTTATGAATTCTCCTGAATGCTATCAATACAGGCTAACATCTATTCTGCCCCAAATACTAACTTTATTCACTAAGAAATCACAGTCAAGCCTCTGCAAAGCAAATGTGTGAGAGAAGATCCAGGTTCAGAGAAGCTATCTTTTGTGTTCACCTCTTGGTATTCCAGTATACATTGAGGTACACGTGGATACTGCTCCTTCTTTTGCAGAGAGTCTAAATGGCAGTGTGTCCAAATGCCTGGAGAGTGCCAGGAACAATAGGGTTGTCATTTTGAATTTCTAAATCCTGGTGCATGAGCAGTTGAAGAAAGTGCTGAAGGATTATACTCATAAGCAAACTCATGAGAGACACTTGATCTCTGTCCTAAAGAGAGTAGAGTGACTTCATGGAACAAGTACTCTGAAGAAATGCAGGTGAATGGGCAGCACTGCTCTTTTGGAACCCAGTATCTTGCTGAAAGTTTTTGGTGGAATTGGGTGGCATGTGTAATTGGTGCTGCTTTAGAGCGTTGATTCCATTTGTGACAAGAGGAGAAAAGAAAAGAAAAGAGAAAAGATGGAAGGTTGTTTTCATTTTTTGTTATTTTCACGTTCAAAGAGAGCTGGGGACTGGAACCCGGGCCTCCAGCATGCAAGGCAGGCACTCTATGAGATGGGCTATATGGCCTGCACTGGAACAGCTTCTCTGAGTTACAACACTTGATCACCTAAGACTTAATTTGTGAAATTGTATGCAGTGAAGCAATCATGACCAAACCAAACAATGTCTTTGGAATTCTTAATTCTTCTGTTCATTTCAATCCAGCATGGAACTTTTTTGCATGTCAATACCCAAGCCTAGCCCTGTGTCCTGAGGGAAAGATTTTCCCCTGTTCCTTAAGGATGAATATGGAAGTAGCTGATTGATCTGTGAGCAGAATAATATATCAGAAATCCAAGGACACCAGGAACAGTGTCAGAGGCACGTCTATGTGGCATTGAGAAGATGCTCAATTAGTGACTACAAATGGAGATATTGGGGATCAATCACACATGAATCCCTAGTCATTGTATTCAAAATCAAATGACATATTCCTAGAAAGTATTTTTTCTTATATATCCTTTTGACCTTTTCTTTGAAAAATTCTAATGAGCAAGTGCTGTGCATAATGCACAAGACAGTTCAGTTGCTGGATCTTGCCTACAATCTCAAGAACTGGTGAGGCAGATGTAGTTGTGCCTCCTGTTCTAAGCCTGTTTCAGGAAAAGTACTTCAGAAATTTAACCAGATGCTGTGGGAGATATAAACAGGCAAATGCATGGGGTGATGGCTTATGTGGTCTGGATTCTCAAAATTGAAACGTGGTGGCAAAAAGAAAACATTCCTCATCCAATTTCTATCTTCTCCTCGTTATGTTCTCAGTTATTACTCTCAAGATTTATTACAGAGTGATAAGTGACTAAAGTGATATAATTGATCCTTCATTCATTTCATTGCAATCAATTCAACTCAGAAGGATGTAACTATTGTTTACCAATTCTCCTTTGACATGAGAGACATAACTGGGAGTTCCCTTGTAATCAAAGAAGAAGGAGCAGGCATTGGTAAGATAGGTTGTGATGGTCACGGAATTTCAAGGCTCCGGAAGGAGAAGTCACTTGATTGCACTCCCCAGAGTGTTCATAAATCCTTGGGCAACATGAAATTTCACGAGTTTCTCCAGTGACATTGTACCTGCATCCCAGAGTCCACCTGAAGACATAGAGGAGCGGACTGAGAACTCGGAAGCATCACAGTTCCCATGGCAACCATGGAACCTTTCAGATCCTGGCCACTTCAAACCAACATTCAAGACATGCGGTGGATCAGCGGTGAGGATTAGAGGATAGATGAAGATAGTGGGTGCCAGGCTCTTGCGTTTTTGAGAAAATGATTTTATTCTTGTTGCCCGGGCGATGAGGAAACATGCTGTAAGCAGTATAAAGCCTCGTGAGTGATAAATCTCCCCATATCCAGGCAGGAAAAGGGATCCCAATGAAGTCTGAGAGCTCGCACTTCCACTTAGGTACACTAGGTGGCGCTGTTCTTTCTTGGCCACAACATTCTTGCAGACAGGCAGCTCATCTGGCTCCTGTCTATTAGCCCCCACAAATTCCAGAGGAGCAAGCTGGGACCGAGGGCTGTTTCAGAGCACGTGGGTCAACAATCATAGTACTGGCCCAGGGATTTGCTCCTACCAAAATTCTCCATGACTGGTACCACCCGGGTTTCTTCAGAGGCAGGAAACTAGCCTAGGGGCCTAGCAGTCACACAGAGAGATGGGTGGTGAATGCTCAGCTCAGTAGAGTATGCAATACAGCGCCATGGTTTAGGTGATCATTGATTTGGGACACATCACATTCCTTCTGTCGAGTTTCTCCTCCTATCCTACGAAGTTTGGAAAGGAAACAGATGGAACCTAGGATGTCCATTTTCCATGTGAAGGTGAGTGAGTCCTCTAGTGACTTATGAAAAGAGGAAAAAGGCATTCACCCAACATGTTGGAAGGAGAGGATGAAACTGACATGCTAGGAGAGTTGTTCAGTGCTCACTCCAACTGCCAAGCCCCTGTTCCTTTGTTGCTGCCTTAAAACTAGGCTGCACCCCCAAACTAGACTCCTGGTATTTTTCCAGGGTCACATCAAATCTAAACAAGATGCAGAAATGACTTGCCAATCGTTATTCACACAATCATTTGTCTTCTTGACCAGTCAAATACCTCTCTGTTGCAAGGTCCTCTGAGATATTGCCAGGAGTTTTCTAACCAGTTCCAGGATGGAGGATACCACAAGCTGGGGGATGAATTAATAGCCTGCTGATGGCATGATGAGCACAGTTTCAGAAGGCATAAAGCCAGGTTTGAACATAGACCGTGCTGAAAATGTAATGGTTGAAAGCTTCCAAGCTGAATATTCAAAAGTGAAGAGTCAGGATATTTGGGGGGCCAGAAGCGCTGAAGGGTGATGATGCTGGAAAACAACTTCAGAGAAGAGACCCTTTGAAACCTGCAATCAATCATGTACAACCCACAATCTCTACAACATATATCCATCCACATGATACACTACAGATACAGAAACTAGTTATTGGCCACTCATTCTCTATGCAACCATGAATAACGACCCTCATTCCCCTTCTGAGAACAACAATGCCCTTTAAAATTCCTCTCTTTTTCTGTTGCTCCCAAGGGACAGCCAAATATACAACTCATGATTCCAATTTATAATGGCACAAGAAACATGAGCATAGGTGTTCCCAACTTCACAGCACCTTCCCCCACGGCCTACAATTTCAGCCAGTTAACCCTGGGATATCCAACACTCATCCCTGCACTGCTTCTCTTGAGGACGTCCATCAATATTAACAAGAGATTACCAAAAGGGCTCCATTCCTCTTGGCACTGGAGCTCCAAGGATGTAGGGTGAGTAGGTTGTAAATGCCCTGGGAATCTCCTGAATGCTATCAGTACAGGCTAACTTCGATTCAGCCCCAAATCCTTACTTTATTCACCAAGAAATCACA
This sequence comes from Sciurus carolinensis, assembly GCF_902686445.1. Taxonomy (NCBI): domain Eukaryota; kingdom Metazoa; phylum Chordata; class Mammalia; order Rodentia; family Sciuridae; genus Sciurus; species Sciurus carolinensis. The sequence goes on from NW_025920448.1 coordinate 73,642, forward strand.
GGCAAGCATCTGCAAAGCAAAAGAGTGAGAGGAGTTCCAGGGACAAGTGCGGCTCTCTTTTGTGTTCACCTCTTGGTTTTCCAGTAGACAATGTGCTACAAGTGTAAAGTGCTCCGCTGTGGAAGCCCCTTCACTGGCAGGGAGTATGGCAGTGAGTCGAGGAAGCCTGGGGAGTGCCAGGTACAAGTGCAGTTGTAATTTTTATTTCCTGAAATCTTGTGCACAATGCGCAGCTGAAGATGGTGCTGAAGAATTATCCTCATAAGCATACTCATGAGAGGCGAGTGATCGTTGTCCTAAGGAGTGTAGCGTGACTTCATGGAACAAGTAATCTGAAGAAATGCAGGTGACAGTTGAGCACTGTTCTCTTGGAGCACAGTAGCCTGATGAAGCTGTTGGTGAACTTGGGTTGCATTAGAAATTGGTGCTGTTTTAGAGTGTTGATTCCTTTTGTGTCGAGACGGAAAAGAAAAGAAGAGACGATGGAAGTTTGGGAGGCTCAGAAGTGTTTTCCTTTGTTTGTCATTTCCACAATCCCACAGTGCTGGGGACTCAAACCCGGGCCTCAAGAATGCAAAGCAGTCACACTACCAGATGGGCTATATGGCCTGCACTGGAGCAGCTTCACTGAGATAGAACACTTGATCACCTACAGTCTTAATACTTGAAATTGTATGCAGAGAAGCGAACATGACCAAGCCAAACAATGCCAAGGAATTCCTAATTCTCCAGTCCAAAACATTCCAGAAAGGAACGTTTTTGCATGTCAATACCCAAGCCCAGACCTGTGTCCTGAGGGAAAATTTAAGGACGAAAGTGGAAGTAGCTGATTGAACCTTGAGCTGGAAAATGATCCAAGGAGGCCAGGAACAGGGTCAGAGGCAGAAATATGTGGGATTGAGAAGATGCTCAATTGGTGAATATGAATGGAGGTATTGGGGATCATTCACACATGAATGACTAGCCATCACTTTCAAAGTTAACTGACATTTTCCTCGAAAGTATTTTTTTTTCTTAATTTCTCTTTGGACCTTTTCTTTGTTTAATTCTAAAGAGCAGAGAGCAGTGCATAATGCACAAGCCAGTTGATGTGCTGCATCTTGCCCACCATCTCAGGAGTTGGTGAGGTAGAGGAAGTTGCACCTCCTGTTCTAAGCCTGTTTCTCTCAGTAAAATTGCTTCAGCAATTTAGCCAGACACTGCTGGCAGATATAAACAGGCAAACTCATCTGGCAATTACTCATATTCGATTCTGGGGTCCCAGAATCGGAACGTGGGTGTGAAAAGGAAACATTCCACCTCCAATTTCTATCTTCTCCTCCTTCTGTTTTCCGTTATTTCTCTCAAGAATTATTACAGAGATAAGTGGCTAAAGTCATATCCTTGATCATTCATTTTGTTGCAGTCAATTTCACTCGGAAAAATGTAAGAATTGTTTCCCAGTTCTCCTGTGACATGAGAGCCATACATGGGAAAAGTCCTCTAAAGAAATGGGAGGGAGCAGGCATTGGTAAGCTAGGTTGTGAAGGTCACGGGGTTTCAAAGCTCTGGGAAAAAAAGTCACTTGGTTGCACTCCCCAGAGAGTGTGTAAAGTCTTGGGCAACATGAACTTTCACGAGTGGCACCAGTGACATTGCCCCTGCACCCCAGATTCCAACTGAGGACATAGAGGAGTGGACTGAGAACACGGAAGCGTCATGGTTCTCATGCAACCAGACACCTTTCAGTTGCTGTCCGCTTCAAGGACACATTCAAGACATGCGGCGGCTCAGTTGTGAGGGTAAGAGGATAAAGAAGGGAGCGGGTGCCAGGGTCTTGGGTTTTTGAAGAAATGATTCTATCCTTATAGTGCAGGCAATGAGGAAACAGGCTGTGAGTGATAAATCACCGCATATCCAAGCAGGACAAGGATACCATTGAATTCTGAGAGCTCACACTTCCACCCAGGACCACTAGGTGTCGCTGTGCTCCGATGGCCGCACTGTTTTTTTCCTGGCAGGCAGCTCATCTGGCTCCTGATGCAGGCTATTAGCCCCCACCAATTCCAGTGGAACAAGCTGGGACCGAGGGGTGCTTGAGAGCACGTGGATCAACAATCTTAGCAGCGGCACAAGTTGTTTTGCCCTCCGAACCCACTCCCCCAGGACAGGGACAACCCGGTTTTTCTTCATACTCACGAAAGTAGCCTAGGGTCCTAGCAGCCTCATGGAGAGATGGGTGGTGAGTGCTCAGCTCAGTGGAGCATGCAGTGCATCTCTGTATTTTAGGAGATCCTTGACATGGGACACATCATTTTCCATCTGTCCGGCATCTCCTACTATCCTACAAAGTGTGGATAGGAGACAGATGGAAGCTGGGATGTCCATGTTCCATGTGAAGGTCAGTGGCTCCACTCTTGGCTCATGAGGAGAGGAGGGAGTCATTCACTCTGCCTGTTGGATGGAGGACAGGACCATCCTAACATGAAAGGAGAGTTTTTCTGTGCTCACGCCATCTTCCAGTCCCCTCCTCCTTTGCTGCTGCCTTACAACTGGGTTCCACACTGAAACTTACCTGCTGGATTTGCCAGGGTCACATCAAATCAAAAGAAGATGCAGAGATGACTTGCCTACCTGTATTCACAAAATGGTTGGTCTTCTTGAGAGACAAATACCTCTCTGTTGCAAGGGCTTGTGGGATATGACCAGGAGTCCTCTAACCAGCCCCAGGATGCAGCAGACCACAAACTGGGGGATGAATTATCAGCCTGGTGATGTCACGATGGACACAGTTTCACAGGGCATAACACCATGTTGTAACTGAGAGAAGACATTCCAGTGCTGGCCATATAGCCTATCTCATAGAGTGCCTTCCTTGCATGGGCAAGACCTGGGTTGGAGTCCCAATCACTGTGGAATTGTGGAAGTAACACACAAACAAAACCATTTCTGAGCCACTCACCCTTCCATGGTCTCTCTTTTTCTTCTCGTTTCTTCTTTTGTCACAAAGGAATCAAAACTCTAAAACAACACAAATTGCACATGCAATCCAATTCCACCAACTCCTTTCAGAAAGCTAGCGTGCTCGAAGAGAGGACTGCTCAACAGTTACCTGCATTTCTTCAGAGTACTAGTTCAATGAACTCACTCTACTCTCCTTAGGACAGAGATCACGGGTCTCCCATGAGTATGTTTATGAAGATAATTCTTCAGCACTTTCTTCAGCTGCACATTGTGCACCATCTTTCAGTGGCAAGAAATTCAAAATTACAACTGCTCATGCACCTGGTTCTCTCCAGGATCTTGAACACATGTCCATACTCTCTGCCAATGAAGGGAATTCTACACCAGAGCACTTTCTGGGAGTACCTCAATGTCTACTGGAAAACCAAGACTTGAACACATAAAACAGCTGCTCTTGTCCGTGAAACTTCTCTCACACTTTTGCTTTGCAGAGGCTAGTCTGTGATTTCTTGGTGAATAAAGTTGGGATTTGGGGCTGAATCGATGATAGCCTGTATTGATAGCATTCAGGAAAATCATGGGACATTTATAAATTTCCCAATATTATTGGAGATCAAGGGTAAGGAGGAATTTAACCCTTTTGTAGACTCTTGTTAATATTGATAGATGTCCTCAAGAGAAGCATGCAGGGATTAGTGTTGCATATCCCAGGACCAACTGGCATAAAATGTAGGTTGTGGGGGAAGGTGCTGTGAAGTGGGGAAACTCTATGCTCATGTTTCTTCTCTTCTTCAGCCACCAGAGGAGTCACTCACCTTCTCATGGAACATGGGCATCCCATGTTCCTTCTGTCTTCTATCCAGATTTCGTAGGATAGTGGGAGAAACATGACAGATGGAAAGTGATGTGTCCCAAATCAATGATCACCTAACCCATGGCGCTGCACTGCATGCTCTATTGGGTTGAGCACACAGCACCCATCTCTACATGTAGCTGCTGAGCCACAAGACTAGTTTCCTGACTCTGAAGAAAACCCAGGTTGTCCCAGTCCTGGAGGAGTGGTGTCGGAGTGCAAATGCACGGGTGCCAGTGCTAAGATTGTTGATCCTTCTGCTCTCAAGCAGTCCTCGAGCCCAGCTTGTTCCACTGGAATTTGTGGGGGCTAATAGGTTGCATCACGAGCCAGATGAGCTGCCTGACAGAACGTATGGTGTGGCCAATGGAGCACAGCACCTCCTAGTGGACCTGGACGGAAGTGTGAGCTCTCAGACTTCAATGGAATCACGTTTCCTGCCTGGATATGGTGGGATGTATCACTCACTGGGCTCGGTACCGCTTACAGCCTGTTTCCTCGTTGCCCAGGCAACCAAGATAGAATCTTTCTTCAAAACACAAGAATCTATGACCCACTCCCTGCATCTATCCTCTTACCCTCACAGCTGAGCTGCCTCATATTGAATGTGAGTTTGAATTGGCCAGGCACTGAAAGGTGGGAGTCATTGAGGGGTCTGGGGTCTCAGAATGGAAAAGTGGTGGCAAAAAGAAAACATTCACTGAGGGAGTCATTCACTCAACATGTTGGAAGGAGGACAGTACGAGCCTGACATGCAAGGATTGTTTTTTCTGTTCCCACTCCAACTGCCAGGAAGCTCCTCCTTGGTTGCTGGCTTACAACTAGGCAGCACACAAAAACTTACATGCTGGGATTTTTCCAGGGTTACATCAAATGAAATCAGGATGCAAAAATGACTTGCCAATATGTATTAACAAAGTGGTTTGTCTTTTTGACCAAATCTTTCTCTGTAGCAATGGCCTCTGGGATATTGCCAGGAGTCCTCTAACCAGCCCCAGGACAGAGCAGACCACAAGTTGGCAGATCAATTAACAGCCTGGTAATGGCATGATGAGCAGTGTTTCACAGTGCAAAACCCCAGGTATGAACATAGACCATGCTGAAAGTGGAATGGTTCAAAGCTTCCAAGTTGAATATTCAAAAGAGGAGAGTAAGGATATTTCAGGGGCCAGAAAAGCTGAAGGATGGTTGATGCTGGAAAACAACTTTGGAGCAGATACCCTATGAAACTCGCCATCGATCATGGTCAACCCACAAACTCCACAACACGTATTCAGTCTCATAACACACTACAAATACAGGAAGTAGTTATTGCCCACTCATTCTCTATGCAAGCATGAACACCGACCCTCATTCCCCTTTTTAGAACAACAAAGCCCTTGCAAATTTCTGTCACTTTTCTGTTGCTTCCAAGGGACAGCTGAATATATGAATGATGATTCCTAATTTTTCATTAAGGATGACAATGGAAGTAGCTGATTGATCCATGAGCAGAAAAATATATCAGGGATCAAAAAATGCCATGAAGAGGGGCAGAGACAGGCCTATGTGGAATTGAGACTATGCTCAATTGTTGACTATGAATGGAGATATTGGGGATCATTCTCACATGAATCCATAGACATTACATTCAAAATCAACTGACACTTTCCTAGAAAGTATTTTTTTTTCCTTTTGACTTTTGTTTGAAAAATTCTAAAGAGCAGAGAGCTTTGCATAATGCACAAGCCAGTTCAGGTGCTGGACCTTCCCCATCCTATCAGGAATGGATGAAGCAGAGGAAGTTGTACCTTCTGTTCTAAGCCTGTTTCCCTCAGTAGAAAGTACTTCAGCAATTCACTCAGTCACTGTTGGGAGATATAAACAGGCAAAGACATGTGGTGATGGCTCATATGATCTGGGGTCTCAGAATGGAAAAGTGGTGGCAAAAAGAAAACATTCCTCATCCAATTTCTATATTCGCCTCATTATGTTTTCAGTTACTACTCTCAAGAGATATTACAGAGATAAAAGTGGCTAAAGTCATATCCTTGATCCTTCATTCATTTCATTGCAATCAATTCCACTCAGAGAAACGTAACAATAGGTTACCAGTTCTTCTGTGACATGAGAGCCATACATGGGAGAACTCCTCTAATCAAACGGGAAAGAGCAGGCATTGGTCTCCTAGTTTGTGAAGGTCGCAGGGTTTGGAAACTCTGGTAGGATAAGGCACTTGATTTCACTCCTCAGAGTGTTTGTAAAGCCTTGGTCAACATGAACTTTGACGAGTGGCTCCCGTGACATGGCGCCTGCACCCCAGATTCCACCTGATGTCATAGAAGAAATGAGTCTATCCTTGTTGCCAGGGCAATGAGGAAACATGTTGTAAGCGGTATAGAGTACAGTGAGTGATAAAACCCCCAAATCCAGGCAGGAAAAGGATCCCATTGAAGTCTGAGAGCTCGCACTTCCACCCAGGTCCACTAGGTGGAGGTGTGCTCTGTTGGCCATGCCGTTCTTGCAGAAAGGCAGCCCATCTGGCTCCTGATGCAGTCCATGAGCCCCCACAAATTCCAGTGGAACAAGCTGGGACCCAGGGCTACTTGAGAGCACGTGGGTCAACAATCTTAGCACAGGCACCAGTGTATTTGCCCTTCGACCCGACAGCCCCAGGACGGGGACTACCTGGGTTTTCTTCAGAGTCAGGAAACTAGCCCAGGGGCCCAGCAGCCACAAGGAGAGATCAGTGGAGAATTCCCAGCTCAGTGGAGCATGCAGTGTAGCGCCATGGTTTAGATGATCATGACTTGGGACAGATCACGTTCCATCAGTCGAGTTTCTTCTCCTATCCTACGAAGTCTGGAAAGGAGACAAATGGAACATGGGATGTCCATTTTCCATGAGATGGTGAGTGGCTCCTCTTGTGGCTCATGAAGAGAGGAGGGAGTCATTCACTCAGCATGTTGGAAGGAGGACAGGACAAGCCTGACATTCAAGGAGAGTTGTTATGTGCCCATTCCAACTGCCAGGCTGCTCCTCATTGGCTGCTGCCTTACAACTAGACTGCACCCAGAAACTTACCTGCTGGAAATTTCCAGGGTCACAGCAAATCTCTACAAGATGCAAAAATGACTTGCAAACTGTATTTGCAAAATGGTTCATCTTCATGACCAGACAAATACCTTTCTGTTCCAAGGGCCTGTGGATATTGCCAGGAGTCCTCTAACCAGTCCAGGATTTAGCAGACCACAAGCTGGGGGATGAATTAACAGCCTGGAAATCTCCAGACTGATTAGCCTGGATGATGATTGCATGATGAGCACAGTTTCACAGGGTATAACACCCGGTTTTATCATAGACCGTGCTGAAATTGAAATGGTTCAAAGCTTCCAAGATGAATATTCAGAAGAGGTGAGTAAGGATATTTGGGGGGGCCAGAAAAGCTGAACGGTGTTTATGCTGGAAAACAACTTCAGACAAGAGACCCTATGAGACTCGCCATCGATCATGGTCAACCCACACACTCCATGACATACATTCAGCCTCATCATAAACTACAAATACAGGAAGTAGTTATTGCCCACTCATTCTCTGTGCAACCATGAATACCGACCCTCATTCCCCTTTGTAGAACAACAATGCCCTTGCAAATTCCTGTCTTTTTTCTGTTGCTCCCAAGGGACACCGAATATATGAATGATGATTCCTAATTTTTCTGAAACAAGAAACCATGACCACAGATATTTCCAACTTCACAGCACCTTCCTCCATGACCTACAATTTAATCCAGTTGATCCTTGATATGCAGCACTATCCCTGCACCTCTTCTCTTGAGGACATCCATCAATATTAACAAGAGTCTACAAAAGGGCTGCATTCCTCTTACACTGGTGTTCCAATGATATTGGGTGAGAAGGTTGTAAATGCCCCGTGATCCTCCTGAATGCTATCAATACAGGCTATCATCGATTCAGCCCCAAATCCTAACCTTATTCACCAAGAAATCACAGGCAAGCCTCTGCAAAGCAAAAAATGTGAGAGAAGTTCCAGGGACAAGAGCGGGCAGTTTTTTTTTGTTCACCTTCTTGGTTTTCCAGTAGACTTTGAGGAATATCCCTCAGAATGTTATATGTATGTTCAGTCAGAATATTCCTCAGAATTTTATACCTATGTTCAGTTATATTTCAGAAATACTTTACATGGAAAATACTAATGTACTTTGTGTTTTTCACACTATTCTTATTTTCTGCTTTTGTACTTTACATTTGGAATATTTTTCCTATGTACTTAATCCACAATTAAAAACTTTTACTTCCTACCTTCATCCTTTGAGTTTTCTGAAATGTTTTCAAAATCAATAATATCCAAAAAATATAACTTAACAATGCAGCAAGAAAGTCCTTCTTTTGTAATAATAGAAGGGGTAAATAAGGCTAAAGTAAAGCTATTGACTTATGAACTCTTTACAAAGTCTCTAACATTATCTATGACAATTTAACACTCTTTAAATAAAAGAATATTAGATAAAACTTTTATTTTGATTGTGATTTACTTGTGTGTTCAAACTAAATTATTAGGTGTAATTTACTGCTTGATCAAAATTAACAGAATATAATAAACTACATTTACTACTCAAATTGAGAAATCACTTTCTAAAGAAAAATTCTCTCTTTTGTAATTATCATAATTCTCCTATGGAGTATAGGCAATGAATGAAGTGATGTTGTACCACAGATGGTTATTAAAAGCAATAAGGGGTAATTTGAATAAAATGTACATAATTTAAAACAAATATTAGGGTTATTTCCTCTGAAATGTTAGCTTGCAAATGAAAAGAATCAGTCCAAATCCACATATGTAATAGATTCCTCTTCAAAATTCTACTCTTCCATGTAGATGCTCTTCCATTAATGGTATATGAGTTGGATTCTTTGCCCGTTCAACTTGCAGCTAGTAATTAGAATGAAAAAAAAAAAAACAGTTAATATACAAAAAACTGAATACAAAACATCTTTTAATATCTGAAAAATACAGCCATATTAATTCACTTGATATAGAGGGAGGCAACTCAAGATTCTAATGAAGATTTAAAATGAACACATCTTGATATTCAGTTTTTCACCATTATCCCATTAGTGTAAATTATTAGTTTTACATTAAAAATAAATACTTTCATAGATTATCACATTTAAACTGGTGTTTTTAAGTCCTGAGATAAAGTTTCTTTAGTTATAACATAAATTTTGTATTTTACCTGTAAGGAATAACAACTAATACTTATTTCTTTTCATATAAAATATCAACTCATGTCTTAAAAAAGAGTGAACCATTCTGGTAACAAATCTACAATAGATGAAACTGAACAAAAATTCAAAGAAAAGATGCTTATGCTAGAAATGAAATATTTTATTTAAATATAATTGCAGAAATACATGTCAACAAAAACTGAAATGGTCCTTTTACAAATAAGGTGTGAAAGAAACCTCATCCAGTGTGGAGGTAAGGAAATAGGAAGACAGGGAGGGAGGCAAAGATGAATGAGGGCAGAAAGGAGAGAGAAAGGAAAGAAGAAATGACTGCTATGTGGGTAAGCAGGAAAAGAATATGCAGAAACCAAAGATCCTGGAGACAAAAGGAATCAGGCAGATTTAAAAAGCAATATTTATTAGGAACATCCTGTGTGGTAGTGGTGTTAAAAATACTTTCAAATCACCAGAAATAATAACTTCTAAATTCTACAGTGTAAATATTTAACGTAAAAAGCCTGCAAAATTAATTTTAAACTTACAAGAGAAAAACAAACTGCAATGCCAATCTCATTAAGACTGTCATCTTGGTGTAACTTCTAAAGGATTCACTCAGCAAGATTCCTTTTAGACACTGAAGCTCCATTTACTGAGTCCTGAGACAGTTATTCCTTTTATTAACTGATTACTTAGAATGACCGTTTCTGAAAGGAGCTGTCACTGTGCTCTTTTGAAACAGAGTGATGTGGTGTTAATGTCTATCCTTGACCTCTCCCACCCTCTCTATTACCTTTGCAGATTTACTGTGATAACTTATGTTTTTTTTTTCCTTTAAATCTTCTTCAGTTATTATTGGTAAACTTTGAAATACTATAAATATAACAAGCATAATAATATATCCAAACCTGAAAGCCATAACAATTCCTAAATTAAATCCCATTATAATTACTACTAGAAAACTAATCAAAAGAAAAAATTTCAATAGCTTGCTAAAAAATTAAGATTTTTCTGCCCAAATAACTGTATCTGACAATATTATAATATAAATATAATAATTTATATATAATTTGATATAATATAACTATATAATATTATAATAAAACTAATAAATGTGTTTTAAAGACTAGTCCTTATATACAGAAATCTATAAATTCTAGATACCCAAGGTCACTGTAAAAGAAGGCCTTCTATGTAACTAAAGAAACATAAAAATTATCTTGCCAGGTGCAGTGGTGCACACCTGTAATTCCAGCAGCTTGAAGGCTGAGGCAAGAGAATCCAGAGTTCAAAGCCAGCCTCAGCAATGGTGAGACTCTAAGCAACTGAGTGAGACCCTGTCTCTAAATAAAATACAAAATAGGGCTGGGGATGTTGTTCAGTGCTCCAGTGCCCCTGAGTTCAATATCCAGTACAAAAAAAAAGATGATAAATCTCTTTACAGATACACATTATCAAAATAAAAGTTATGATACCTGATTGCATTATCTATATTTCAAATTCAATAAGTCTCTAAATCAATGTTTCTTAATTTCCTTCATTTCAGAAAACTCTGGTTATCTCCAAAATTTTATCTCAAGGGCTCTATATGCTCTCCCCACTTATCCATCCCATCTTTGTAACTTTGAACTGGAGAAACCAAATTAATAACCAACCCTGGTACTCTGGCATGCAAGCAGCTTCAGGGACCAGGATAGGGCAGCCAGAGACTTCCCCAAATAGCCTTGACCCCTGTGGTGGGAGGTGCCTTTCAAGGCTAGCTTCTCGGAGCAGACCGCCCAGTGAAAGGCTTTCCATATAGGACCAGCCACAAGCCCCCGAACCAACGGAGAGCTTCGATCTCCAAGCAGCCTCTGGGATTAGGGCAGAGCAGCCAGAGACCTCTTCAGGCGGCTCTGCCCACTCCGGCCGCAGGCTCTCTTCACAGGGTGATCCAAGATGGCAGCCTAGAGGGTGACTGCAGAACCCAGGAGTTAAGAAGGGGAGGCATTGAGACTCGGACTGAAATAGAGCCACAGGTGAGTCTGCCCACTGGGTAAAGCTCGGCCCGGGTGGCAGGCCCAGATAGAGGTGGCTTATCAGAGCCAGGCAGGGCAGCTAGAGTCTTCCACAGGCAGCCCTGCGCACTCCAGCGGTGGGCCTCGCCCACATAGCCAGCTTCTCCAGGTTCCCGGAGCGGGCCCGCTAGTGAGAGCCTTTCTGACAAGAACAAGCTCCAAGTCCTGGAGCCAGCGCAGCACAGCATACTCTGGCACGCAAGCAGCTTCAGGGACCAGGATAGGGCAGCCAGAGACTTCCCCAAATAGCCTGGACTGCTGTGGTGGGAGGTGCCTTTCAAGACTAGCTTCACAGACCAGACCGCCCAGTGAGAGGTTTTCTACATAGAACCAGCCATAAGCCCCCGAACCAATGGAGAGCTTCGATCCGCAAGCAGCCTCTGGGATCAGGGCAGGGCAGCCAGAGACCTCTTCAGGCGGCTCTGCCCACTCCGGATGCAGGCTCTCTTCAAGGGGCAATAAAATATGGTGGCCTAGAGGATGACTGCACCCCCAGTCGCTCCAGAACCCAGGAGTTAAGAAGGGGAGGCATTGAGAGATTCGGACTGAAATAGAGCCACAGATGAGTCTGCCCACTGGGTAAATCTCGGCCCGGGTGGCAGGCCCAGATAGAGGTGGCTTATCGGAGCCAGGCAGGACAGCTAGAGTCTTCCCAAGGCAGCCTTCCACACTCCGGCAGTGGGCTCCTCCCACACAGCCAGCTGCACGGTGCAGGCCCACAGTGAGAGCCTTTCCGCACAGAGCCAGCTCCAAACTGTGGAACCATTAGGGGGCTAGGGGCAGTTTCTTCGGATGCACTGCATTATTAGATTCCTCCAAGACATCAGGTTACTGAAGGCTGGGAGGTGATACACTGGAAATCTACCAGGACACTATAAGCCAAGAGCGGAAAACTGCAATATCTCAGGGTCCCACTGACAGCTGACCAATACGAGAAAACAAGGGAAGAAAATGTCCCAACAAACCTAGAAACTACATCAATAAAACCCAATGACAGCACAGCAGAAGAAATGTCAGAAAGGGAGTTCAGAATGTATGTAATTAAAACGATCAGGGAAGCTAATGAGGAGATGAAAGAGCAAATGCAGGCATTGAAGGAGAAGATGAAAGAGCAAATGCAGGCATTAAATGATCGCACCAATCAACAGTTAAAAGAGCAAATATGGGAAGCAAGAGATCATTTAAATAAAGAGTTAGAGATACTGAAAAAAAAACAAACTGAAATACGTGAAATGAAGGAAACAATAAACCAAGTTAAAAACTCCATAGAAAGCATAAACAATAGGATAGAACACCTGGAAGACAGAACCTCAGACATTGAAGACAAAATATTTAATCTTGAAAGCAAAGTTGGCCAAACAGAAAAGATGGTAAGAAATCATGAACAGAAACTACAAGAATTATGGGATATCATAAAAAGGCCAAATTTAAGAATTATTGGGATTGAGGAAGGCTTAGAGAAACAAACCAAAGGAATGAACAATCTATTCAATGAAATAATATCAGAAAATTCCCCAAATCTGAAGAATGAAATGGAAAACCAAGTACAAGAGGCTTATAGAACTCCAAACATACAAAATTACAACAGACCCACACCAAGGCACATTATTATGAAAATACCTAACATACAAAATAAAGACAGAATTTTAAAGGCCGCGAGAGAAAAGAATCAAATTACATTCAGAGGGAAACCAATAAGAATATCAGCAGATTTTTCAATCCAGACCCTAAAAGTTAGAAGGGCCTGGAACAACATATACCAAGCCCTGAAAGAAGACGGATGCCAACCAAGAATCTTGTACCCAGCAAAACTTACCTTCAAATTTGACGATGAAATAAGATCCTTCCATGATGAACAAAAGCTGAAGGAATTTACAAAAAGAAAGCCAGCATTACAGAACATTCTCAGCAAAATATTCCATGAGGAAGAGATGAAAAACAACGATGCAAATCAGCAACAGGAGGCGCTAGCCTAAAGGAATAGCCAAATGAAGGTGAAACCAAATCATGCCAAAAACAAATATGAGTCAATTGACTGGGAATACAAATCATATCACAATAATAACCCTGAATGTTAATGGCTTGAATTCATCAATCAAAAGACACAGACTGGCAGATTGGATTAAAAAGAAAAATCCAACAATGTGCTGCCTGCAAGGGACTCATCTCATAGAAAGAGACACCCATAGATAAAGGAGAAAAGATGGGGAAAAACATACCATGAACACAGACACAGCAAAAAAGCTGGAGTATCCATCCTCATTTCAGATAATGTGGACTTCAAACCAAAACTAGTCAGAAGGAATAAAGAAGGATATTACATGCTGCTTAAGGGAAGCATAAATCAGCAAGATATAACAATCATAAATATCTATGCCCCGAACATTGGCTCATCCACGTATGTCAAACAAATCCTTCTCAATTCCAGAAATCAAATAGACCACAACACAATAATACTAGGCGATTTTAACACACCTCTCTCACTACTGGAGAGATCGTCCAAACAAAAATTGAAAAAAGAAACTATAGATCTCAACAACACAATCAACAATTTAGACTTAATGGACATATATAGAAGATACCATCCAACAAAGAACGAATACACTTTCTTCTCAGCAGCACATGGATCCTTCTCTAAAATAGACCATATTTTATGCCACAAAGCTACTGTTAGCAAATACAAGAAGATAGAAATACTACCTTGCACTCTATCAGATCATAATGGATTGAAATTAGAAATAAATGACAGAATAAAAAACAGAAAATTCTCCAATATCTGGAGATTAAATAATACACTATTATATGATGAATGGATAACAGAAGACATCAGGAGGGAAATTAAAAAATTCTTAGAAGTAAATGAGAACACAGACACATCATATCAAAATCTCTGGGACACTATGAAAGCAGTACTTAGAGGAAGATTTATTTCATGGGACACATACAAAAAAAGAAGTAGAAATCAACAAATAAACGACTTAACACTACAGATCAAAGCACTAGAAAGAGAAGAGCAGACCAATACCAAAGTAGTAGAAGACAGGAAATAGTTAAAATCAGAGCCGAAATCAACAAAATCGAAACAAAAGAAACAATTGGAAAATTAACAAAATAAATAGTTGGATCTTTGAAAAAATAAATAAAGTTGATAAACCCTTAGCCACACTAACAAAGAGAAAAGGGAGAAAACTCAAATTACTAAAATTCAGAATGAACAGGGAAACATCACAACAGACACGAGTGAAATACAAAATGTAATTAGAAGCTATTTCGAAAATCTATACTCCAACAATACAGAAAACCTCGAAGACACCAACAACTTTCTATAGACATATGAATTACCTAAACTGAATGAGGAGGACATACACAACTTAAATAAACCAATTTCAAGCAATGAAATAGAAGAGGTCATCAAAAGCCTACCAACAAAGAAAAGTCTGGGACCAGATGGGTTCTCAGCCGAGTTCTACAAAACCTTTAAAGAAGAGCTAATTCCAATACTCCTCAAAGTATTCCATGAAATAGAAGAGGAGGGAAACCTCCCAAACTCGTTCTATGAAGCCAATATCATCACCCTGATACCTAAACCAGACAGAGACACATCGAGGAAAGAAAATTTCAGACCAATATCCTTAATGAACATCGATGCACAAATTCTCAACAAAATTTTAGCAAATTGCATACAAATATATATTAAAAAGATAGTGCACCACGATCAAGTAGGTTTTATCCCAGGGATGCAAGGTTGGTTCAACATTCGGAAATCAATAAATGTCATTCACCATATCAACAAGACTTAAAGTTAAGAATCACATGATTATTTCAATAGATGCAGAAAAAGCATTCAATAAAATACAGCATCCCTTCATGCTCAAAACACTAGAAAAAATTGGGGTAGTGGGAACATTCCTTAACATTATAAAGGCCATCTACACTAAACCCATGACTAATATCATTCTAAATGGTGAAAAACTGAAAGCGTTCCCCCTAAAAACGGGAACAAGGCAGGGATGCCCTCTTTCACCACTTCTATTCAACATCATCCTTGAGACTCTAGCCAGAGCAATTAGACAAACCAAAGAAATTAAAGGGATACGAATTGGAAAAGAAGAACTCAAACTATCCTTGTTCGCTGACGACATGATTATATATTTAGAGGAACCTGGAAATTCCAGCAGAAAACTTTTAGAACTCATAAGTGAATTCATTAAAGTAGCAGGTTACAAGATCAATGCTCATAAATCCAATGCATTTTTATACATAAGTGATGAATCTTCAGAAAGAGAAATTAGGAAAACTACCCCATTCACAATAGCATCAAAAAAAATAAAATACTTGGGAATCAATCTCACAAAAGAGGTGAAAGACCTCTACAATGAGAACTGCAGAACACTAAAAAAAGAAATTAAAGAAAACCTTAGAGGATGGAAAGATCTCCCATGTTCCTGGATAGGTAGAATTAATATTGTCAAAATGACCATACTACCTAAAGTGCTAAAAGATTCAATGCAATTCCAATTAAAATCCCAATGATGTATCTTGCAGAAATAGAGCAAGAAATTATGAAATTCATCTGGAAGAATAAAAAACCTAGAATATCTAAAGCAATCTTCAGTAGCAAGAGAGAAGCAGGGGGTATTGCAATAACAGATCTTCAACTCTACTACAAAGCAACAGTAACAAGAACGGCATGGTATTGGTACCAAAATAGACAGGGAGATCAATGGTACAGAATAGAGGACATGGACACAAACCCAAATAAATACAATTTTCTCATACTAGACAAAGGCGCCAAAAATATGCAATGGAGAAAAATAGCCTCTTCAACAAATGGTGCTGGGAAAACTGGAAAACCATATGCAATAGAATGAAATTAAACCCCTATCTCTCACCCTACACAAAACTCAACTCAAAATGGATCAAGGACCTCAGAATCAGAACAGAGACCCTGCATCTTATAGAAGAAAAAGTAGGTCCAAATCTTCAACTTGTTGGCTTAGGATCAGACTTCCTTAACAGGACTCCCATAGCACAAGAAATAAAAGCAAGAATCAACAACTGGGATAGATTCAAACTAAAAATCTTTCTCTCAGCAAAGGAAACTATCAGCAATGTGAAGAGACAGCCCACAGACTGGGAGAATATCTTTGCCAACCATACCTCAGATAGAGCGCTAATTTCCAGAATCTATAAAGAACTCAAAAAACTCTACATGAAGAATACAAATAATCCAATCAACAAATGGGCTAAGGAAATGAACAGACACTTCACAGAAGAAGATGTACAAGCAATCAACAGATATATGAAAAATGTTCAACATCCCTAGTAATAAGGGAAATGCAAATCAAAACTACCCTAAGATTTCATCTCACCCCAATTAGAATGGCGATTATCAAGAACACAAGCAACAATAGGTGTTGGCGAGGATGTGGTGAAAAAAGAACACTCATACATTGCTGGTGGGTTGCAAATTAGTGCAGCCACTCTGGAAAGCAGTGTGGAGATTCCTCAGAAAGCTTGGAATGGAAACACCATTTGACCCAGCTATCCCACTCCTTGGCCTATACCCAAAGGACTTAAAATCAGCATACTACAGAGATACAGCCACATCAATGTTCATTGCTGCTCAATTCACCATAGCCAGATTGTGGAACCAACCTAGATGCCCTTCAGTTGATGAATGGATAAAGAAACTGTGGCATATATATACAATGGAATATTACTCCGCAATGAAGAATGATAAAATTATGGCATTTGTAGACAATTGGATGAAATTGGAGAATATCATGCTAAGTGAGATAAGCCAATCTCAAAAAACTAAAGGACAAATGATCTCACTGATAAGCAGATGAGGACATATAATAGGGTGTGGGAGGGGTTAGCATTAGGTTTATGGTTAGGTTTAGGGTTAGGGATAAGGAGAGCGGTAAGAATGAAAGAAAGAAGGGCTGTATAGAGGGAAAAGAGGGGTGAGAGAGGTGGGGAGGAAGAAAAAAATATAAACATCATTGCCCTATGTAAACGTATGATCACAAAAAAAAAAAAATAAATAACCAACCCTGAGGAAAGTATGTCTTAGGGAATTCCCTACATTTAAAGATGATCCTTTTGGCAGGGGTTCTGGCTCAGTGACAGAGTGCTCACTTGGCACACATGAAGCCCTGGGTTTGATCCTTAGCACCACATAAAAATAAATCAATAAAATAATTGTATTGTGTCCATCAACAACTGAGAAAATATTTTTAAAAAGCTGATGCTTTGTAGGAAATTTCTATACACAAATCCTTCTAAATTTTCCTTGAATCCCCCTGAAAAATATCACGTTAAGTTAAAATAAATTCTTCTAGATAAGTTAGAGATAAATAGAGCAATAATTTTTGTCCTCAGTCAGTTCAGGCTCTAGCTTATGCAGAAGAGTGGCCTGACATACAGCAGGCAGTCCTAAGCTAAGTGAATGAATAAAGTCAGAACACAAATTCTAAGATGCCTCTTTCACTGACAAGGAGTTACTTTATCAAAGAATTATAAAATTCATTGCTCATTTCCCCATTTACAATATAATTTTCTCACTATTACTTTTTTATTACAACTTTTTTATTTTCACTTTAAAGACTCCTTCAGATTAAATATTTTGTTACAGTCAGAAAGACAAATGACCTGGGACATGTATAAAGTTTATTTTGAGTAAAATACTTTTTTTGATAAAACATTAGTGAACACATTGAATTACAGGATGAAACTGTAAAATTTAATATATAACTTAATTTTCACATAATATACATCACAAGATCTTTATAGAAATAATTTTTTTATTAAATCCACATGAAGAACTCAGAAATGAGTTCCTTAGATGCCTCTAAATATTTTCCTCTACTTTCTTCTCCTTCAACAAAGGTTCCTATTTCAGTAGTTTAGATCTTGGTATGGCCAATTTTCTTTAAATCAACTGTCCATAATATATATATATATATATATATATATACACACACACATATATACACTTCTATGGGAATACAAAAGCAGAACCAAAAACACCACACTCTTTCACAAACACAAGTTAAATTACAAATTAATATAGAGTCTGGCAAATAGAAGGAATATTTCATCCACAATTGTATTAACAGAGGTATATTTCATTTTGGACTTTTACAACTACATAGCTACACCTAAAAAATGTATAAATAGAAATTCCTATCTTTATATAATAATTTGAACTTCATTAGATTTTTAACTGACTGAACATCATTTTCTTTGTTTTTGGTGCAGAGGATTGAACCAAGACCCTTAGGCATGTACATGGACTCTACAGCCCTAAGGTACCTATCTGGTCCCTGTCTGTGCACATTATAACAAAGAAGTATACCATAATTTATGAAATTATTTTCCCAGTATATGACACTTATAGTACAATTTTGTAATAAACTACTAATGAAGACAGAAATTATTTTGTCCTTGGCACATCTTGCTAGAATGTTTTTGAAAGGTGTGCCACCAGTTTCACTGAGAGTATTAGCCTGGTGAACTCTAAGTAGAAAGAGTATCACTGGGGTAACACCTTTTCCCTTGCTGACCAAAAACATGAAAAGGGCATGCTTCTGTAGTATGCATTTCTTTAATGACCAGAAAAGCTTGTTTCCTGTGTGAATTCCTTCCTTTGGACACTGTCCTTTCCCACTTGTCTCCATGTTCCACTCATTGCTCTCATTAGAACTGCTCCACAGTCTAGCATCTTTTGTTGTGAAACATTTTGCATAATTACCCTCCCCCCTTTTAATATTAAACATATACCTTCTGAATTAAGTCTTTTAGTTTGCAAACTTCTTCACTCAGATCTTCAACATTACTAACAAGTTCTTCACAAACTGAAGTAAAATTCTTGGGAGAAGCCCACTCCAGGACTGTTAATATTTTCAAAAGTCACATTGTAATTAATCGAAATAACATTTTTCAACTTCACCTACATAATAGTCACACAAGATTTCTAAACACTAAATTATATAACTGAGAAGTTGTTTTTTTTTATTTTTAGGATAAAACCTGACACCAAAAGAAGTCAGTAATTTTATATATATTGTAATTTTATATAAATAATTCAGTAATTTTTTATAAATAGTTGAATCAGCTTGCTAAATGTATTTCCTAAATGTAGGTACATATAACATGGAAATTAATATATGAATAAATGATTCCCATATTAATATTACATAAGATCATAGAAAAACAAAACCATTTAAAAATTTTTATTACAACAAACAGCTAAAACAACTGTGAATAAATAAAAAATAAATTTGTTTTTGCAGGTCACTTATTTTCTCACTAAAACTTCCTCCACTAAAACAACATTATATTGGTAATATTTTTTTTAATTACTCAACACACTGCTCTGTTTCAACTTTCATTTGGGTCTCCTGTCACTTTATATTTTAAACAATTAAATCCCCTTAAGAACAAATGGGAAGTTCATTACAAGGATTGGTTTAATTTTTGGTCTTATTCATTTTCCTTTGCTTGTGGGTGAGAACACAGTATTTTTCAATTAATTGGTATGCAAATGAATAATATTAAATTAATTACTTTATTTGATATTACATTGAACTGATATTTTACCAGATCAGTACTTTTTACTGAATTATCATGAACTTATTTGGAGTATTCTTCAGCATTCAGACTTTTTTCACTTAGTAATTTTGGTAGAATACCTTATGAGGATTTACAGGTAATTCAGTAATGATATTCTGTACAGCTGTTATTAAATGGCCACACTGTTTGATTTCAGAAGAAAGTTGAAGAACTCATCACCACTAAAGAAGGGAAACAAATATGTAGAAATCACTTAAGATCAATTTACTTCCTTCTACTGGATTAGATATAAAATCTAGTTATAAAATTAATAGATCCTTTAAAAATGTTTATAGATTAGGTAATATGTATTAGGAACTGAATTAGGCCTTGAACTATACCAATCAAACAAAGGTGAAAAATAAGTTTTAAATCTTAAGGATCTCATATTTCAAGATGAATGTGGACACACAACTATAACATTGTTACCTGAAGGGACATGAAGAAGAAAGATAAAAGAACCAATATTTGAATATCTCCTATATGAAGACATCACTAGTTTTTTATATATATTATTTCTTCCATTCCTACCCAACAAGCCCTAATGTTAATACTAGTTAATAAGTGAGATCTATAACTGAGTTATTAAAGGAATTTAAACAAGAAAGTATAAAATCAGTCTTTTGTAGAAGAAAGTTTATTAGGAGAGGGATGTGGCTTAGAGGAACACAAAAACAAAAGTAGACAGAATCACTTGGAGACTAATAGAAGCTTCAAAATGATGATGAAGCTTAAACTAAGGATCTGACAGTCTCATTGGAAGGAGGAGGTTGAGTGGTAGTTTAAGAAACTTCTAGATAATAAACTCAAAAATCTCATGATAGATTGCAAGCAAAATAAGAGGAAGAATTGGAATGATTCTGTTATTTGCTTTCCATTAAATTTGGTGCCAAGCCAAGAACTGAATTTGAGGAAGGGCAGCAAGGAGAATAGGGGATGGAGAGAAAACACTATGGCATAATAATTAAGAGCACAGACTCTTGCATGAAGACTCAAGATCAGTTTGGAATCAACTTCCACAATTCCACACTTACTAGCTTTATGATCCCACACAAGTCTAATCTTGAGCCAAATGTTTCCACATCTCTAGAATGGTGACAACAGGAATTTCAAAAGGACTGCAGGAGACAATATAAAGCATTCTGTCTTCCAAATAGCTGGCATTCAAGCAGACTTATTTATGGTAATGACTGCAATTAGGATGAGAGGCAGGTGGCAACCAATAGTAAGCAGTAATAATGCAGGTCTTACAAGGATATTTATTCTGAGGTCTACAGACTCATGAATTTACATATAATTCAGAGGTTCAGTGAGTTCCATGGGGGAAAAATACATTTTTATTTTCACTATCCATTAACTGGAATTCAGTCTTTCTTGTAAACACAATAACAAATTCCAAGAATAATTAGAAATGTCTGTGATTTGGTCAATATTAGAAATCAAAATTATGGTCACAAAGATCACAGAGAAAAAGAGCATGCTGTGAAGAGAGGGGAATTGATCAAGGTGGAACAAAAAAGACATTAAAGAAAAAGTAGCCTCAGAAGTAGAAGAAAATAAAGAGTTAAAAGTTGCTATGAATTACAATACAGGGGATGATTTCAAGACAAAAAGGTCAAGCACATTAAATAAAGTAACTACTGATTTTGGCTAAGAGAAGATGTTATTGACTAGATTAGTTTCAGTAACACAAACTAATTTACAGTGAAAAGTACCAAAGAAACACAACTCAATAATTAAGTAAACAAAGGATGTGAACAGCTAATTCAGAGAAAAAGAAACAAAAACTGAAATGATAATAAATATAGGGATACAAAATAATATACTCTAGCAAAATGACAAGAATTTAGTAGATTATTAACATCAAGAGTTGACAATTTCATGAGTTAACCTTAGTGGAGAAGGCTTTAATAGGTATCTACTAAAATAAAAATGTACACAAAATCTATTACTGCAGAACCAAATGATACTTTTAAATCCAAACAGAAATTCTTAGATGTAGAATCATTTCATTATAGAGCATATGAATTTTCTTTTACACCATTTCTAGGAGGATAGGTTATCAAAAGCAAGCAAGGTCAGCCTTAAGTAAAATTAACAAGAAACTTTAAAACCCATTACAAGAAAGTATATAACATTTTCATTTAAGAAAAGTCTTATCTGTTAGCTTCAAAAAATTAGGTTGGAAATATTGTTTATAAAATATAAACTTTATGAACAAAATATATATATATATACATAATATATATATATATATTTATGTATGTCACTGAAAATGAAAAAGACCTTACACTTGCTTTTGATAAGCAAGTTGATAATAAAAAAATATACTACTTAGGAAAAGAAAGTATTTATAGAAGCATTTTTAAAACACATGTAATTTTTTATTCCATTTCCTTTCTGTTCTTTACTATAGAAAGGACAGAACTTAAAGAATATAAGATATTATTGCTACCCAAGCAATAGCACTAATTAATTGTATTTTTGTTTCCATGTGATATTTATATATACTTAAAACAGATATTAGTGCTCTTTAAATATGCAAATTTTGTTTATTACCAATTAAAAATAAAAACTACTCAACAAATAATTCATTAATGTGAAATATATTTCATGAAGTCAAGGAAATTATGATCCACTCAGAATTGCCACTGGAAATATCAAATGCTATCAGTTATGTAATTCTAATAGATGATTCACAGATATACATGGGGAATATTAATTTATCAGCTCTTATTCTAAAAATAAGAAGGGACTCAGTAAAGAACTCCAGTCAAATAAGCAAATATTATTAGCAAAATCACAGTTTTAACCAATATAAAGAAAATATATACCTTTCTTTTGACATTATTTTCAGAGTCACTGAGTACAGACAGTCAAATCATACAAAACAAACTCTTCAGAGTACCATTTTTGTCATATACATGTGAATGGGCCTCCCCATCAAAACCACACATTATACAACCTACAGAACTTTGTGTGACAGTCCTAATAATTTTGCACCTATTTATTCAAAATAAGCAAATACAATACAGGTATGGTTTATTTAATCAAATTAGCTGTGTCTGTGTGCTTGCTTGTGTGTGTGTGTGTATGTGTTTTAACTAAGCTAACTATAACCAGGCCCATCCTTGTCAGAGGATTATACCTTAGGTCCCGATAACCTGAGGCTTTGCCAAGCGAATTGCTTTGTCAAATAAAGTATGATTGGAAGTCACTGTGTAACTTTTGAACACAAGCTTAAAAAGTCATGAACTGGCCTACTGGTTGTGCTGCTTGACTAGTGTATTTCTTTTTTTCCATTGCAATAGAAAGAGCTTATCACAGACTAGGACTGTTCCTTTTGCCTGTTCTCATCTGACAATGTGGAGAGCTATCACAGCTGATCAATAATAGACAAGAAATAAACTTCACTGTTAGAATTGACAGATTTAAAAATTATTTGTTATAACACAATGTCGCAGACATATAATACACCATATTTAAAATTAAAGTCAAGCAATAAGATAAAACTTAAAATCTATATTAAAAGCATATTTGGTACTATATACTCATTGTAGAATATTTATTATATTATATATGTATAATATATATATATAATATTATATAATAATATATAATAATTCCAGCATCAACAGTTTTACCACCCCAAAATAATGGGTATAATGAAAATATTGTACTGTAATATTTTCTTATAGTACATATTTTATTCCAGTATTTTAGGAATGTACACAAATGATATTATACTTCACATTATTTTACATTGTACTTTTTATGCTTAATCTGTGTATGTTTCCATGACACCAAGGTTCAAAGTAATCTTGATGAAAAAAAATTATACTGATATAATCTAATTCAACCACTCTATTGGATGTTACATATTTAGTTTTAATATTTTTTTCTAATTAGTATACATGACAGTAGAATGCATTTTGACATATCATACATAAATGGAGTATAACTTCTCATTCTCCTAGTAGTATATGATGTAGAATTTTACTGGATGTGTAATCATGTATACAAATAGGGTCATAATGTCTCATTCATTCTATTATCCTTCCTAAACCTGTACTACCTCCCCACCCTTCACTCCTTAGAATGTTTATAAACAATAGAGGTGAATAATACATTACATGTAACATTTTGTATCTATGTAGATTTTTCTTTTTTGAGAAAGACCAGTTTCTCTATAATCATAACAGTGAGAAACTTGACATATTCTAGTAGATTTCAGGTAGCTCAGAGCTAAGAGAAAATATCTGGGCAGAAATTGATAAAAATTTCAGACATGAATGAAAATTCATTGTTTCTGTTCAAAATATCTCAAAGTTTCTGTGGAATGTCGACTTTTAAAACAGATCTTTTTATTCTACAAATCTACTAAATTAAATGAAGTAAGCATATATATTCTTGGAACAGAAATTATTGTAAAAATTTTTGCACATACAAGAAAAGCATCTTAAAATAAATCAATAGCTAAATTTTTGAAGTTACTTTACCAAGAGAGTATCATCAATCAATTCAACTTTTCCTGTTGTTAGACTTAATGACAATTTTTTTCTTTTAAAAATGATGTTGAACAAATGGGAAGTACATTTTCATAACAGCATGCAAAACAAGTCTTTGATTTAATAATAAGGTCAAATTCCTGGAATATATGTCTGCTAGTTTTATTTTTTTTTTAATTCAGCAGTTTTAATAAGTGACCCATTCAGAATTTTACATATTCTTTAGGTCTATTAAATCCCACAAAGAAACTTCATTCTGGCAACCCTGACAGTATACAAATAATATCAAAAAATTTAATTTGTAAGTCAGTTGTAGAACTTGGCATATTCCTTCACAGAAACAATAATGAAAAAATGTAAACAAAATGAATACATTCAAAGTTCATTGATTTTAAAATCTTCTCAAATGATATTCTTCACAATGTATATAAGAGAAGGGGAAATGCCTATAAGGTAAACTTCATAATAAAGTTTTAAAGAAATCTGGTAATATACATTATTCCTTGGAAGACTTCTCTAAATTTTAAAATGGTATGGAATTCCATTTGTTTATAATAGTTACAAATTTAGCTTTAGAAAAGCTGCCCTAGTGATGATACTATTACATTTTTGAGTATTATATTTTATAGAATACTGCAACTCACTGGCTATTTATTCACTAAAATTTGTCTGTACAGTTATATCCCTGGCAATGAAGAATAAAAGTAACATATACATCAAGTTCTTCTGGTCATTCTGAAGTGACCAGGTATGGAATCACTTCTGTAAATCATGGTTACTAATTCCTCAAATGTTTTCAAAGACCATATGTAGAAACCACATATCTGCTGACATTTCTGGTCCCTTAACCTTAAATATACAATCCTCATTTATAACATTATTTCTGGGGTAAAAAAAAAATGGAATACATTGAAATAAAAAATAGTACTTTGCAGTGGAAAAATGTTACCATTTTAAAGTATCAAATGAAATTCTTCAAATACATTTAAGAGATGAGGAAATGTCATAATAATTGTTTCTAATTTTTTATTTGTTCTAATTAGTTGTATATGACAGTAGAAGGCATTTATACATTTCAATAGCTCATACATAAATGGAGTGTAATTTCTCATCTTTCTGATTATACATATTGTAGGATCACATCAGCCATGTAGTCATATATGTACATGAAGTAATAATGTTTCACTCTACTATCCTTCCTAACTCCATACCGCTTCCCCTCCCCCTCAATACCCTCTACATAATATACAGAAACTCAATTCTTCCCTTTCAACCCCTACATTGTGAATTAGCATCTGCACATCAGAGAAAATTTTGGCCTTCAGTTTTTGGGGTTTGGCTTATTTCATTAGCATGATATTCTCTAACACCATCCATTTACCAGCAAATGCCAGATTTTCATTCTTCTTTCAATTCAAGCAATATTCCATTGTATGTATGTTGGTTCCATACTTTAGCTATGGTGAATTGAGATGCTATAAATACTGATGTGACTGTATCACTGTAGTATGTTGATTTTTCAGTCCTTTGTGCATAAACCAAGAAGTGAAATAATTGAGTCAAATAATGGTCCCATTCCAAGTTTCTGATGAATCTGTATATTGCTTTCCATAGTGGTTGCACAATTTTGCATTCTCAACTGCAATGTATGAGTGTATCATTTTCCTCACATCCTCAGCACTTATTCTTGATAAATGCCATTCTGACTTAAGTAAAATGAAATCTTAGAGGAGTTTTGATTTTCATTTATCTAACTGCTACAGATTTTCAACATTTTGTCATGTCTGTTGATCAACTGTATATCATTTGTGAAGTGTCTGTTCAGTTTCTTAGCCCATTTATTGATTGGGTTATTTGGTTTTTTGGTGTTAAGTTTTTAAAAATTTTTGTATATCCTAGAGATTAATGCTTTATCTGAGGTGCATGTGATAGATTTTTCCCACTCTGTAGGCTCTCTCTTCCCATTTATTTTCTTGAGAAGAATCTTTTTTAGTTTGATTCCATCCCACATATTGATTCTTGATTTAGCTTCTTGTACTTTAGGAGTATTGTTAAGGAAGTCAGAACCAGGCTGTCATAGTGAAGATTTGGGTCTAATTTTTTCTTCTATTAGGAACAGGATCTAGACTTGGTTCTAGAGTCTAAGTCTG
>NW_025920449.1:0-99057 GCF_902686445.1 Sciurus carolinensis
CAGTGGAAAACAAGGGTAACTGATGCTCAGGAATGGGTCAACTTTATCTCCCAGTAGACCTATCTGTTAAAGTGTAAGAAGGAAAAGACTATCCTGGTGATATCCTCTATTTTTATACTTTATACCTTTGCTTTTCCTGAAAGAGATATAGACTGAAGTTTCAGAAATCATGATAGTTTATCTGGAGCAAGATCAATGTAGAACAGAATTTTTCAAATTAGTATATTAGGGTTTATGACTTTTGGAAAACTGAGGAAGTATCAAGACCTCCCTTCAAACTCTGATTCTTGTGATCAAGTCAGAAAGATTTCAGACATTTCACTCTGATTAAGACTTGAGTTTACTGAAGGGATAAAAAAATGAAAAATACACTCTCAAGGGAGAAAGTGGGTCCTCTTAGAAATGAGAGACTGTGTGCTTCTTCTGCAATCTAGTTTTATTAGAGGGTCTCAGAGAATATTCCAGGGAGTTCCACCAAGGGCCAAATCTTGAATTTTTACTGACAACTGGATGATTTCATACTGTCAAGTCCCCAATTCCATAACAAATATAGGTCATTTTGGTCCATGCTGACTTGTTTTCATTGAATTTTTTAGCCATAAATTCTTACAGATTTTACAATTAGAAGTAGTTATCCTTATCTCCCTGAGTTTTGGGACCTGGTTTGTGGAAAGAATCATAAAATTCTCCCTCTTCCAGGTAATTTGGGTCCACATTGTATACATTATTTTATGCCTCCATTACCACTTCCAAAACAGGTAGTTTGCAGACGAATGTGACATATCCTGTCCATTTAGGCCAGGCAGAGATGCAGGCAAATTACTAATTGAAAAAGAATGCATTGGATCAGCACAGTTAGCCCACTTTACCGAATTATTGTGTTAACCTCACGTTCTCACAACTCACATCTCTCTGTCACCTATCATTGAAGAAAAAAGAACAGCCTATGTCACACTATGTTTGAGAATGGGTATCTAAGAGTGGATTCCAGACCAACATGAGTTTCACCAGAGAACATAAGAGCAATGCAGATTCTCAGATCAAACCCCAAATGTACAATATCAGACACAAAAATCCTAATTTTCACAATTGCTCCAGGTGACACTTGGGGCTGACTACCTGTTTTGGTGTTTCTTCCAAGAATGGGATCTTCATCACCACCTAAAAAGAGCCTTTTTATGAGGGACTCACTGACTGACACAGCAGGAAAACTGACTTCCAGTGATGGACAGTTTCAGTCCAGGTAGATAATCCCTGAGACCAAAGAGGCTGCACATGCAGTTTACTAGTGTCAAGGAATACAGAGAATACTATTTTACTGTCCTCTTTAAAGTTCTCTACTCTATCCAAGTCTAATAGTCAAAACCCTGTAATAATTTTATCAGAAAAACCTAACTATATCAGAATTTTATCAGAAAAACCTAATTATATCAGAAAAATCCTTTATAATTTTACAAGTCTTAGTTCACATGCATGGCAGACTGATGTTTTCCCATAGTCCTGAGTTCTGGGGGTGGTAGAGCTCTAGTGACAGGCCTTAATAATACCAGTCAGGAGGAGGAGAGGTCATAAGGTCACAACAGATTATTTTTTTCTCATGGGAAGTCTTACTTGATTTTAATGATACTCAGAAAAGTAAATGACCTGCCTTTTGTGATGTTTTAAAGTGTTCATTGGAGGGTAACTGAGGAGGTGGGAAGAGAACTAGCATTTGAATCATGGGCCCAAGTCTCACTTTTCTTCTGTTGATTGTGCACTTCATCTGCTTCTTTGTCTCTTCTGTGACCTAAGCTTGCAGCCATAACAGTAGAGAGTGTTTGGAACAAGAAAAGTTCATTCACGATTCTGACTTGGAAGGTACAGTAACCTTCCTTCACTCCCACCTCTGGCAGCTCTTCCTCTTCCTAATAACTAAAATGCAGAGGACCTAACAGAAAACAGAATACAGTTGCCCCCCATGACACAGGCTTGGTGGTTCAGGCTATGGATGCAAATGCCTTGGCTCTTTTGAGAAGCTTTGCAATTTTGACATTGTTTTAAGGGTATTTTGAGTTTCTTTTAATCAGATATGGTAAGACTTGCAGAAATAGATTTTGCTCTCACAGTCTGCTACAGTTTCCTCAAACAAATATTTCAGGCTATGTGCAAAGCACCAAGGTTGGTGAGGAGGCAGAGGGTGTGGAAGGTGAGGGAAAACATGAGAAAGAGACTTCATTTTATTTGTGCTGGAAAAAAGATGATGCAGCTTAAGAAGTTTTAGGATTAGTATGTTTCAAAGACTTCAGTCTTCTCTGATGGACAAGAGCCATCTCTGGGCCTCTGGTATATGTACCTGATGGAATTGGTGGTGTACAAACAAGATCAATTAGCTTCAATGAGGTGAACATGCTGGGGAGAGAAATGACTCTCTAGGAATTAGCTATCTCCAGGAAGTTATACTCTGGGTATAGTGGTATATGTCTGTAATCCAAGTGACTTAAGGGACTGAGGCAGAAATATCACAAATTTCAGGCCAGTCTGAATTACTTAGTGAGACCCTGCATTAAAATTTTTAAGAAGGTGCTAGGGATCTAGTTAAGTTTTGAATCAGTTGTAGCATGCTTCTGGGTTCAATCCAAGTTCCCCTAATGTGTGCATGTGTGTGTGTGTGTGTGTTCAAGAACACACACACACACATGAACACACACATATACACAAAAACTCATGCAATAAACAGCCAAGGAAATAATGCCCTTCAGGGTCAGGAAAGACCCGATATCAAAGAAAGAGAGTGCCAAAAGCAAATGGCAGAGATATAAAAGCACTTTCAATCCCCAGCAAGGAAGAAATTGAAACTCTGCAGGTGCCCCTAGGAAGCCTGCTTTCTGGTCCCTCCAGACCAGGATCTGTGTTTATGGTGCTCCAGATCACTTGCTTCATAGACAACAGACTCTTGGGTGATGGCATAGAAGCAGGACTCTTTGTTTTGATGGGTTTCAAATTGAAATAAAGCTCTCCAGTTTGAAATGAAGCTTGTTAAGCAGAGCATAGAATGCAAATTACCTGCTACAGACTGTCCTTTGAACCTCAATCTGTTTCCCAAAGATGCCAACCTGGAGCAACCTCAGTATGCTTCAGAGAAGGACAGACTTACCAGAGAAGAGGGTGGTGGGCAGACATTGCAAGATATTTTTTCTCACTGGATCTTATATTTTCTGATGGTAACTTGGAAGGGAAAAATGAAGCACTGCACGTACCACTCTGGAATGAAAAAGATCAAAAATCAACAGGTTTTCCTTGCAGCTGTCATGAGACCTTCTCATGTCATCAGCTCCAGCATGACGCAGTGGATTCATGTGGCCTTGCATATTATTGTGTGTTTGTGCTTATATGCACATGATAGTCAAGTGCTCTTTGACTCACTGTGCATGTATGGGATAGAGGGATAGGAAAGACTTATTTCTCACTTGGGAGTTACTGCTTAGAAGGAATCTTGCCTGATATTCAAGGAGGAACATCTGGCTTGACATTAACTACTGGACTTGGACAGGAAAACTTTTGGAAGAATGGTGAAACTCTTTGACATGTAGACTGTAGTATGAGGATCAGGTATAAATTAGTGGTTACCCTGTCCCCAGGCTTTAAGTTTTCATGAGAATAGGTGTGTGTCTCCCTGTCTCCATTATATTTTTTCCTTTTCTTCCTTCCTTACCTACTATGAGACACTCACTGTGCCTGAAGCACTGTGGACAAAATGATGAACTTAAAAAGGTCTAGTGTCTTCCTGTGTAGCATTTATAATCTAGACAAGGGTTCCTGAACATCATCATAATTAACATGAAAATACCAGATTATTCTTTGTGTTGTGGATTTTCCCTGTTTATAATGATATGTTTAGTATCATCCCTGAACAATGCCTAACATTGTCCCCTGCAATTTTTGAAAATCAACAATGGCCATAGACAGTCCCAATGTCTATGTGTGACTATTGTCCTGACTGACTGACAACTAACCATTGAGGAAGACAGGTATGTTCACACCTGCAGTGGAGTTACCACAACTGTCTCTGTGTCTCCATGGTTTCTACTCAGGAATCTGCTACTGTTCCCAGAATCTGGTTTAGTGGCACTTGCAGTGGATGTTAGTACACGTCTGTTGTGGAACAGTAATTGGACAAAGGCTACCAAATAAATCCCTGGTGAACAGAGACTCCAACTTAATACCATGGTAGGTTAGCAAGGAGGCATTTCCGAGAAAATAAAAGAGTTGAGGTATTTAAAAATCAGATTATAATGTCCTTCCCTGTTATTCCTTTTCAGCCTTTCCTTTACAATGAAATAACTGCAGGGTGGGAGAAAGAGTCTGTTTGGTGGCAGGAAATGCCTGCATCCTGATTTTTTTCTTTTTTCACATAAAACTCAAAGTCCTTCTGTGTCTCTACGACCCCTTAAATATAAAGCAAATAATATACCTGTCTTTCTTTGTGCCTGATACAGGGGTGAGCTTTGGCTTTTGCCAAATATTTGACCACATCTGATATTTGTTAAAGGCATATATTTCTGTTTCCCATGGCATCTCACAGAAGGGTAATGTCTGATTCCAGAATTCAGTATAGAAGTTACTTTCAACCTCCTTGCTTGGTCATTCCTCTGCTCTACTATACAGCATTGATAGGTAAATTAATAAATCTGTTATGATTCAGATATGAAGTGTCTTCCAAAAGTTCATGTGTGAGACAATCCAAGAAAGTTTAGTGGTGAAATGGCTGGGATATGAGACTTAATCTAGTTAGTGGATTTCTCACTTTAATGAAATAATTTTTTAAATGAACAACTCTTTCCTAATCTCATAGAGTAGGGTGTGTAATTAAGTGTGGGAAAGGGAGTTATTCCAGCAATCTCCCTGTGTATAGATATTGCATTCTTTATTATCAGACTGAAATTTTGTTCCTCCCTTTCGTACATGGCAATTCTCAAGTAGATAACAGTCTCTCTGGTGTTCTCTCCTGGCTCCTTGAAGATTAATTGTATAGCACTATTTATACTGTTCTGTAGGTGTCACACTCAATTTTTTTATAAATTCTGTAAAACTTTAGCTTCCTAGACAGGACAGAATAAGTGCTTCCTATGTATGATCTCATTTCTGGGTGAAAAATAAATGATTGTCTTTTTAGCCAGATATTTCCCAATAATGAGATCAAAAATGTTAGATTGGGGCTACATTGTTTGCTAGTGGAATAATGAGTTTCAGATATTATCAGATTCAGATGTACCAAAAGTATAAAATCTTCAAGTATTCCATGTAAATAAGAGAAGAAAGAAAAATAAGAATGACAGAAACATTACCTGCCTTTCAACTAGTCCACATGGGCATAACTTTGATAGTTTTTATTATTTTATTTTAGATGAAATAATTTTCTTTTAGACATGCAAGAAAAGCAATTTTGGGATCTAATAATTTAAATCAAGTAGCTGTATACAGATAACAAAAGCAACAACTTGTTATAGCTAAACACACTTCATCCAAAGCATAGAGGCATGAGACAATGCATATTTATGTAGCATTAAAAAATGAAAAAGGTAGTGTAGGGCAGCAGGAGGAATGGAGGGAAAAATGGAAATAAAACATCAGTATCCCAAAGCTTCCAATGTAGTGCATTAGTGTAAGGATGATATGAATAGAAATAACAGATCTGTATACCTGCCTAATACAAAGTTTGCTGGTAGGACTTCTTTCAATGGTAAACCAATTTGAGTATCTTCTGTAGTTATTGAACTCAGGCTTTAAGCTCTCTAGAGACAAACAATGAATAATATGGTACATTTCCTTTTATAATAAATTATGCTACAAGTTTTATCAAAATCTTATGCAGTGACAAATGTTAAAACTTTCTCCATTCAGAATTATAAACTATAGTTAACAAAGTACTGAATATTTAAATGAAGAACTCACATTTTAGAAAACCTTTAGAAAAATATGAACATTTAGGAGGTTGCATATTGGGACATACTGCCTTGTTAACTGATGGCTCCTGCATTCCGTGCAGCTGACTGGTTGTGGGTGGAGTGGGTAGATGACTCATTTATCACCAGCATTGTCCAGGCAGAGCTCAGGTGACTGGAACCCTGAAGTTCTGGACCTTTGAGAATATTTTGAACACCCATGGGAAGCTGTTGTAATATCTGCAATGTAGAACTGCTGAGTCCCTAAGAATTCAATTAGAGTTGATATGCTAGACAGACATATAGATCCCTCTGGAAAACTGTGCAGTTACAGACTTCTTTAATTTGAATTTTATGATTTAAGATGCTGTATGTGAACTATTTATGTTAATTAAACAAAGTCATTGCCTGAGTTTTTCAGCGTTCTTATAAAATAACACTTAGAATTAAACAGAACAACAGTTCACATATTTCCCATTTCACATTTGTGTAACTTATGAATTGCTGCTTGTCAAAACCATGTTTTTGTAACTGTTAAGGCATGACATTTCAGGTTATTCAAATATAATGACATTTTAAGGTAACTGATCACAAAATATATGTTTTACATAAAAAGGTGTATATTATTTGAAAGTACTCAAATGATGTCTTCATGTGAACCATACATTGCAGTTACTTAAAGTTTTTAATTATAAGGTATAGAGACATTTTGAAAAAAAAAAAAGAATAATGGAGGGGGTGGACTGACCCAATCTAAACACTGAGTTAATTGCATAGCACGTTTTATTTATGATATATCCTTATTTTTAATATTCCTGAGTGACTGCAAAGTGAAAAACAATCCAATAAATATACCTTGTTTAAAATATATATAAATATTTATGTATTGATACTGTATTAGAAATTTTGAGCTATGTAAATAATCTCAGTACTAATACATAAAAAGGAGTATCACTGAGAAATATATAGTGCAGGAGAGACATTTCTGACAGCTTTTGGACACTTCTTAAAGATATTGATCAACATCATTACATAGCACAAGTGTGATTCAATTAATATGGCAGTACGAATTTTTCTTTTAAAAATTTTAGTATGTAATAGATTTTTATTTTATTTATTTATATGTGGTGCACAGAAAATCAAATTCAGTGCCTCACACATGCTAGACAGGTGCACTACTACTGAGCCACAACTTCAATTCCAAAATTTAGAAACTGAAGAAAAGAGAGAAAAAGATCAAATTACTAAAATTTATCATAAAAATTAAATATCAACACAGACACTAGTAAAATACAGATGATAGAAAAAATTTGAAAGTCTATATTGTAATAAAATAGAAAAACATAAAGATAGCAACAAATTTCTAGAGAAATGTAACCTATGCAAAATAATACAGGAAGACACAGAAAATTTAAGCACATCAATTTCAAATAATAAAATAGAATATGCCATCAAGCACCTAGCACAAAAAAATTCTAGGGTCAGATGGATTCTCAGCCTAGTACTTCTAGAACATCAAAGAAGAATTTACACCAATATTTCTCAAATTATTGCATGAAACAGAGAAGGAGGGAACACTTAAAAACTCATTCTATGATAGTAGTTTCACCATAATACCAAAATTAGACAAAAATATATCAAGGAAAATAAACTTCAGAAAAATATCCCTGAATATAGATAACAAAATTCTAAATAAAATACTGGCAAAATGCATATAAAAACATATTTAAAATGTAAGGATGATTCAACATACAAAATCAATAAACATAATTGATCACATGAATAAACTGAAGCACAATAATCACATCATTATCACAACAGGTGAAGGAAAAGCAATTGAGAAAATTCAGCATGCATTTATGCTCAAAACACTAAGTAATGTAGTGATAGAAGAAACATTCCTCAACATTTTAAATGCTATATATGCTGAAACAAAGGCCACTATCATTCTAAATGGAAAAAATTTAAAATGATCTCTCCTATGAACTAGAACAAGACAGGGATGCAATTTTTTACCACTTTGACTCAACATAGTATTTGAAACCCTAGCTGGAGCAATTTAAAAAGGGAAAGAAATTAAAGAGGTATAAAAAGGATAAGAAGAACTTAAACTATCTCAATTTGCCAAAGCCACGATTCTATATTTAGAAGACCCAAAAACTCCCCCAGATTCCTTCTAGAATTCATTAAGAAATTCAGAAATTTAGCAGGATATAAAATTAATACCCATAAATGATTTTTTTCCTATACATCATTGATGAATCATCTGAAATGATATTAGGAAACTATTCAATTCATGATAGCCCCATAAAATATTTTTGTATCAATCTAACAAAACTGGTAAGCGACTTCTACAATGAAAATTACAGAACACTAAAAAAGTAATTGAAGAAGATGTTAGAAGGTTGAAAGACTGCCTATGTTCTTGGATAGGCAGAATTAATATGCCAAAATGACCTTGCAGCCAAAAGCAATATAGGGATTTAATTCACCTCTTATAAAGTTCCAATTATTTTCTTCATAGAAATACAAAAGTTAATCTTAATTTTTTTTTAGAAAAAGAAGTGGCCCTGAATAACCAAAGCATTGCTTAGTCAGAAAAATGAAGGGGGAGACAAAAATATTACACCTAAAATTATGACAGAGATATAGTAAAAAAAAAAAAAAGCATGGTATTGGCACCAAAACAGACATAAAGACAAACAGAACAGAACTGAAGACACAGAAACCAACCTAAGTATATACATTTAACTTGTACTATGAAAAGTTGTCAGACACACAAACTAGAGAAAGATAGACTCTTCATCACATGGTGTTGGGTAAACTGGAAATCCATGTATAGTAGAGTAAAACTAAACTCCTATCCCTCAACTGGCATAAAACTCAAATCATTGTAGATCAACAACCTCGATATGGACCAGAGATTCTTTGCATAGTACAACAAATTTTAGGCCAAATTGCCCACCATTTTAGTTTAAGAACTGACTTCCTCAAAAAGATTTCTAAAGCTCAAGAAGTAAAATCAAGAATCAATAAATGGGATGGCATCAAAGTAAAAATGTTCCACAGCAAGTAAAACAAGAATGTGAATAGAATGCCTACAGAATGGGAGAAATCTTTGCCACCTGCACTTCAGATAGAGCATTAATATCTAAGATGTATATCGAACTCATAAACTTAACACACACACAAACACACAATAATTCAAACATTAAATGAGCAAAGAAACTTAGGAGACACTTGAAGGAAGAAATACATTTTGTCAACAAATATATTATGAAAGCAATTTCAATATCTCCAGCATTTAAGGAAATGCAATTTAAAATTACAATGAGATGCCTTCCAACTCCAGTCAGAATGGCAATTATCAAGAATATAAGTAATAATAAATATTAGTGAGAATGTGGTGAAAAATTTTCACTCATACATTGCTGGTAGTACTGCAAATTGGTGCAAGTACTCTGGAAAGCAGCATGGAGATTCTGCAGAAAACTTGGAATGGAGTGACCATTTGACCCAGTTGTCCCACTCATCAGTATAAAGCCAAAGAATTTAAAATCAGTATGCTACACTAATGCAGCCACTTCAATTCTTAGAGGAGCTCACTTCTCAAAAACTTAGCTAAGGAACCATGATAGGTGGTCCTCTACAGATGAATGAATAAAGAGAATATAGTATAGATGCACAATTGAATATTACTCTGCCATTAAGAAGAATGCAATTATGACATTTACCAGTAAATTAGTAGAATTAGAGATTATCATGATAAGTGAAATAAGCCAGACTCAAAAAACCAAAGGTCCTATATTCTCTTATATGTGGATGATAACACACAATAAGAGGTGGGGAGGGAAAAAAAGTTTATTGGATTAGACAAAGGGGAATGAAGTTAAGGGAATGGCATGGGAATAGAAAAGACATTCAAATAAATTGGACATAACATTCCTATATTCATCTATGAATACACGAACAGTGAAATTCCGTATCATGTACACCCACAAAAATGGGATCCCAATTAGAAAGTTATATTCCTTGCATGTACAATATCTCAAAATATACTCTACAATCACATATGTCAAAAAAGAGTAAATAAAAAAGGAGGAAAGGGACTTGGTGTATTGGGAAGAAAAAAAAGGAAAACTCAGGAAAGATATAGCATAATTTTATACTGGATAAATGTTTGAATATGTAACAATAAATCTCATGATAATGTAAAACTCTAATGTAATAATAAAAATAGGAAAATAATTTAAAAAGTGACTGGTGGCATATGTTGCCAGTCATCAAATCATCCCTGGGTTAAATACACACTATCAAAAAATAAAATTTATACTTTATTATATAAACTAATATTTTACATATTACTTTGTGTTTGTGTTTATGTAATTCACTCCGTAAACAAATTTAAGTACAAATTTACATGATTATGTCAAAAGATGAGAAAAAACTTTTGATAATATCCAGCACCCATTGATGTTTAAACTTCTAGAAATAATGATAGAAAGAAATTTCTTCAGCATTGTAAAAACTCTGTATGAGAAAGCCAATACCAACTTCATATTGAATGGAGAAAAATAAAGTGTTTTCTCTTAAAACAAGAATAAAACAAGGAAATAAACTCTCACCATTCCTATTCAACTTGAAATTCAAGCCAGAGCAATGAGACTAGAGAAGAAATCTAATGGCATGCATATAGGAGAAAAGAAGTCCACTTATCTTTCTTTGCACCTTTATTTAGAAAATTAAAAATGCTACATTAGCACATTTCTAGCTGATAAACAAATTTACTAAAGGAGCTATATATAGGAACAACATACATAAATCAATAGCATTCCTATATTGCAAGAAAAAATGCTGCTAAAGAAATTGGGGAAAATATCTCAATCACAGTACTCTAAAAATGTACTTAGGAAAAAAAATCTAACCAGGGAGGTGAAAGACATCAACAATGAAAACTACAGAGCACTAAAGGGAGAAAAATGAAGAAGAGCATATCTGTTGGAAATAGTAGCCATGTTCTTGAATAAGCAGAACTAATATTATAAAAAATTTTTATTCTACCTAGAGCAGTAAAGAGATTCAATACAATCCCGACAAAACTATCAGTGGCATTCTCCACAACACACACTGACAAAAAAGTAGTTCTAAAATTTACTTGGACAAACAAGTGATATAGAAGAGCCAAAGCAACTCTGAATTAAAAAAAAAAGTGATGCTAAAAGCATCACAATAACAGATATCCATTTAGGTTGTAGAGTTTTATTATAAAAACAGCATTCTTTTGTCACCAAAACACACCTTAAGAACAATAAAACATAAAACACAGAAAAATCCACATAGATAGAGTAACCTGATATGTGATCAAAGTGCAAAAATACAGGGTGGAGAAAAATAAAACTTTAAGCAAATGGTGCTCTGAAAACTAGATTCATATGTAGGAAAAAAAAAAGACTCATCCCTATCTCTCACATTGCACCAAAGTCAACTCCACTGAATCAAGGACTTAGAAATTTAAGTAGAAGCTCTACATCTGCTTAAAGATACTGCAGACCCAACACTCCAACATATTGACAAAAGCATCAACTTCCTAAACAAGACTTTGAAAGCACAAGAAGTAAAATGAAGAAATAATAAGTGGAATGAAATCAAATTTGAATACTTCTGTAAAATAAGGGAAATAAGAAAGTGAATAGAGAGTCTACAAATGTGATAAAATATTTTCCATCTGCTCCTCAGACATGAAATTAATATACAGAATATAAAAATAGCTAAATAAAAGGAACCTCTCCAATTAATAAATGGGCAAAAACTCTAATCAGGCATTATTCAAAATAAGAAAAACAAATGGCCAAAATATATGTGAAAATATGTCCAACATGTCTAGCAATCAGTGAAATGCAAATCAAAAGTCTATGGAGAATAAAGCCAATTAATATTGTGCACTTGATCTTTTTCTATACTTCAATGAAATTTTTAAATTCAAAAGTGAATAAATGAAGATTTTTATCTCACTCCACTTACAAAAGCATTTATCAAGAATAATGTGGAAATCCACATATCAGACAGAACATTTGGGGGAGAAAGGGAGAATAAAATTTATTGAATTAGAGAAAGGAGCATTAAGGAAAGGAGGTGGATGGGAATAGGACAGACAATAGACTTAAAGAGACATTATTTTATCATGTTTCTATATGAATACATGATCCATGTAACTCCACTTCATGTACAGCACAAGAATGGAAAGTTACATTCCATGTGATATAATATGTCAAACACACACTACTGTCATGTATATCTAAAAAGAATTTAAAACATAACAAAAGAAACAATGTGGGGGAAGTGTCCACTTATGCAGTGTTTGTTGGGTGGCATATAAGTATAATCATTCTGGAAATCTGTATTACTATCCCTTTCAAAACTTGAAATGGGAGCTGTATCTGATCCAGTTTTTCTACTCTTCAATAAATATATGTAAAGATAAAAAATCAGACTACTATGGAGACACATCCATATCAACATTTATAGCAACACAATTCAAAATAATCAAATTACAGAACCAGCCCACATACCCATCAATAGACGAATGGATAAAGATAATATGGTTGTACAACAAAATGGAGTTTTACTAAGTCACAAAGAAGAATAAAATGATGGAATTTTGTGGAAAATTGATGAAACT
Source organism: Sciurus carolinensis (assembly GCF_902686445.1). Taxonomy (NCBI): domain Eukaryota; kingdom Metazoa; phylum Chordata; class Mammalia; order Rodentia; family Sciuridae; genus Sciurus; species Sciurus carolinensis. The sequence continues at coordinate 12,601 of NW_025920449.1, forward strand.
GGAGAACATAATTCTGTGTGAAATAAGTCACACACAGAAAGCCAAGGGTCAAATATTTCCCCTCATATGTGAGTGCCAGATAAAATAATATAAAGGAGGAATCCAATAAAATAAAAGAGCCATCTGTTGAGTAGAGGAAGAGTTTATATGGAAGAAATAAGGAAAAAAATTGAGATGAAAAGTAGAATAAAACAAACCAAACTCTCTTATGTACACATATGAATAAAGTACAGTGAAGTTCAATTTTAAGTATATCTGTAACATGATGATTTTAAAAAATCTATAAATGAGGTCTTCCTTGGGTCACAGGGAGCAGCTGCCCATGAGAACCCTGCCACAGATTCCCAGAGGTGTATTCTATGGGTGCTTTTGCTGCTCATGCCCATGCCAACCACTGGAGCTCTTTTACCTTGGTGCTCCTGCTGTAGGCACTGCTACCACAGTCCAGAGGTATTCTGTTGGGGCAGATCTTCCCCTGATGTCACTGCCACAGGTGTTGTTGCTGCTGTTGTCACTGTCACGGTTGTCATCACCCAGAAGTCTGCTGCCCTCGATGCTGCCTGGGATCCCAGGTTGCCATGTTCACTGCTGACACCACTGCTGCTACCACTGACAGCACTGTCATTAAAGCCACTGAAAATCACTGGAGGACACCTGAAGGTCACCAGTCTTGGTGCTGTTGCAGCTGCAGCTACAGCTGATGTCAGTGCCACTTCTATCTCATTGCCCCCACCTGCTGCCATCACCACTGACATCTATAACTGCTGCGGAACCCCTGCCTGCTGCCACCATCTCCTGCTACTATCACTTTCACATTTGCTCAGAAGTCCACTGCCAGGGAGCTATCAGGGTTGGTTGCACATGGTCACATCCATTTTGAGACTCTGGCCAGAACCTGGGGTTTCTTTGGGGTGCCAAAATGTTTTGGTGCCACAGTCATATAGGGTTGCACTTGCCCCTGTCTGGGGACACTGGCCAGGAAGTAGAGATTCAATGTTGGGGTACCTATAGTTTTGGCTACAACTGGGGTATTCATTCTGGAAATGCAGGTTGTTGCCATCTAGTTACTCTCTCTCAGAATTACTCATCTCTGGTTGTCTATTTAAAAATTCCAGTGGCATTGTGATCTTGATATTGCAATGTGACCAAATCCAGAACATTTCTATGGCCTGAGAAGCCTCTATGACCTGTGCAATCTTTGAAAATTGTGTAGAATCTAGGACTTAGTACTCATTTTGACCTGAGTATAATTAATGATCTATTAGACTTTGTAAAATGAGTAGCACCTATTTCCTGTGTAGGACCTAACAGTTGTGTAGCTTCTGTTGCTCACATATCTTCTACCACCTTAATAGAATATGTTAACAGGGTAACCTGTATGATTATTGAAAACTCTGACTTCTGAAGACTCAAAACTTGAATATATTCTATGACCTGAATTGCCTCTATTGACTGTGTTGCTTCTATGACCTACATAAACTTTATGACCTGAGTAGCCTCTTAACTGCTTAAGCCACTGTAGGCTGTAACTCCTTTATATTTTGAATAATCTAAATAACCTGAGAATTCTCTGTGACTTGCATAGCTTTAAAATCCTGAGGAACCTAAATGACCTCAATATGTTTTTTGACCTCTGTAGCCACTATAATTTTTATATTCTCCATGGCCTAAGTAGTCTGTATATACTGCATTGTCTCTAAACTTCAGTATCCTATATCATATGAATAGCCAGTATCACCTTCATAACATTTATTCCCTGAGTATAGGCAAAATGCTCTACCAAGCGTGTATGGTTTTAATAAACTAAATGACCTTAGTAGCCCCTATGTTCTGCCTAGTCTTCATGACATGCACATCCTGTATTATCTGAGTAGGTTGTATGAACTGGTATCTTTTTAGGCAGTTTTTGCTGCTTCAATTTAAATATTCTGACCTGAAAAATTTTAGAGTTAGAATAGTTTATTAGGTGTCTTTATGGCTGGAGATGCCTTGTTGATCTGAGTAAACTCTATTACCTGAGTAGCTCTATGGCCTAAGTAGCCTCTATGACCTGTGTGACTTTGTAGCTGAGTAATCTGAATGCCCTAGGAAAAAGGAAGGTTCTATGATGAGCAAAGATTCTATTCCCCACACTTCTTTTAACATTGCAACTTAGGCATGAGCAGCCCAAATAACTTTTGTTAACTTTCTATGTACTTCATAGGCTCTATGGCATGAATTCCACTGTGACCTAAATTACCTGTGTATTTAAAAACCCTCTATGACCTGCATAGCATCTGAGTACTGGATAGCCTCAATCATCTGCACAGTCTCTATGATATGCATAGCCTTAAGGAACTGAGTACTCTAAATGACTTCAGTTTTTCTATGACCTCCATTGCAACTATTACCTTTGTGGTTCTTATGGTCTGAGTATTTATGCACTGTGTAGTTTCTATGATCTTTGTAACCAGTATCACCTGAGTAACCTCCATGACCTGTATAGCCTTTATAACCTGAGTAATGTAAATGATCTCCCTTGCCTATATGGGTTTATTAACTGAAATTAATTTAGTATCCTTATAACCTGCATAGTTTTTATGACCTGTGGAACTTATCTGATTTGGGTTGTTTCTATGGCCTGTTTACCTTCTATGACCCAGGTAAATTCCATGACCTGTGTAGCCTCTGTGACCTACAAAGTTTCTATTTCTTGAGTACCTTGTAAAATATATGCAGAGCCCCTATGGCCAGCATAGCCTCTATGACCTGCCAGCCTATATTTCCTACAATGGTTTTATGTATGCATAATATCTGAGGAATGAATATCCTATTGCCTTGTACTCTCTTAAGACTGGAGACAAATTTTAACCAGGTTATCTTCTAGGACCTGTGTAACTTCTGTGACCTTTGAAGCTTCTGTAGTCTAAGTAAATTCTGTAGTTTGTGTAGCATCTATTTTACAAGTAGAAAAATTTTGCCTACCCTGTATGACCTTAAGAGGGTAGCTGCCACAACTTCCTTGACTTAAGTACCCTTGTGGAACTCAGTATCACTAGAAATACCATAAGCTCTGTGACCAGCATAGCTGAAATGACCTGTGCACCCTCTATTACCTGATCAGCTCTTAGGACCTGAGTAGCCTACATGACCTGAGTATCCTCAATGTATTACATAGCTTCTATATCCTGAGATCTTCTAGGACCTATGTACACTCTTAGTACTGAGTAGCGTCTGTGACCAGTAAAACCTCAGTGACCTTCATAGACTGTGTGATTGTGTAGCTTCAGAGATGTGCAGAACATCTTTGGTCTGAGAATTTTATGTGATCTGTTTAACTACATAGCCTGAATAGTCTAAATGACCTGAGTATCCTCTTTGACTTCAGACTCCACTATTATCAGAGTAGCCACTATGGCATTAATAGTTTGGATGAATGCATTAGGGTCTAATAACTGTAGAGACTGCATGGTGTGTGTAACCTTTACAGCCTGAGTAGCCTAAAGGACATTAATAGATGTATGACTTATTATACTCTATGAGCAGTATAATCTCCATTGCATGAGTATCCTCTATTAAGTGCATGTAGATTGTCCTGTCCTGTCATCTTATAACTTGTGTGATCCATTAAAATCTACTGAGTATTCACTGTGCCTGCCTACCCTCCATCACCAGACTAGACTATCTTCTACATACTTCTGTCAGGGGCAGGCTCTGAGGGCCCCAGAGCCGCACCGTGGCCTGATCTCTAAGATGGTGCCTGGCAGCTTGCCAGACATAGCTGCACTCATATACAAGTTTTAGGAAGTAACTCTGGTTGGCTGTTGTACATGAGGCGATTCTGGTATCTGCCTGGAGACTGTTCCTTGATAGGCTGACTTTCCTGGTAGTCTACTCTCTGATAGGCTGATGTTCTCAATATAAATCGGAGACTTGTGGAATAAAACCTTTTTGGTTCCTGTGATCAAGAAAAGCGTACGTGTTGTGATTGCCCACCGCCTGCGGGCGGTGGGCGATCATAAGTGGTGCCGAAACCCGGGAACTTGAGTTACAAAGAAGGAACTGATCAGGTAAATACAGGGAAAGTAAAGTGCAGTCTGGCCAGGTTAAAGTTCGCAGGGTAAGTGACGAGTTAAAGTTCACAGGGTAAGCGACAAGTTAAAGTTCGCAGGGTAAGCGATGAGTTAAAGTTCACAGGGTAAGCGACGAGTTAAAGTTTGCAGGGTAAGTGACGAGATAAAGTTCGCTGGATAAGCGACAGAGTTAAAGTTCACGGGAAGCGACAAGTTAAATTTTGGTGGGTAAGCAACGAGTTAAAGTTCGCAGGGTAAGCGACGAGTTAAAGTTTGCTCGATAAGCCAAGAGTTAAAGTTTGCTGGATAAGTGACGAGTTAAAGTTCCCTGGATAAGCGACGGAGTTAAAGTTCACGGGAAGCGACGAGTTAAAGTTCGGGGGAAGCGACAGAGTTAAAGTTCGCTGGAAGCAACGGAGTTAAAGTTCGTGGGAAAAGCGACAAGTTAAAGTTCACAGGTAAAGTTCACGGGAAATGCGATGAGTTAAAGTTCACGGGAAGTGACGAGTTAAAGTTCACAGGAAAAGCGACAAGTTAAAGTTCACAGGTAAAGTTCACAGGTAAAGTTCACGGGAAAAGCGACAAGTTAAAGTTCACAGGAAGTGACGAGTTAAAGTTCGCGGGATAAGCGATGGAGATTGAGTGTTTGTAAGTGCTTTCTCTTTTGTTTTGCTAGTTAAAGTGCTTTGCATTGTTAGTTTAATAGAGAAATATGGGCACTGAAATGTCACGAATGCGCATGGAAGTTCCCTTAAAGGATTTGCTCCAGGCCAATGGAATTCTTCTTGAAACTAAAACAGCCCGAACCAAATGCAGAGAGACCATAAAACAAGGGGAAGAGGTTTTGGAGGAAATAAAAGAGGAAAGGTCTAAAGCATCAGAAAGGACGTCAATAAGATCAGAGACAGACAAGGAAAATGAAACTGGGTGTGAGGAACAACTTGTTAGGAAGAGGGAAATCAGTTTAAGGGAGGGTCCCCCATTAGGAGTCTGCCCTACGTTATCTGCCCTTAAGGCCTGCTTCTCTCCAGGACCTCCCAAAGGGGGCTCCAAGTTTCTCCCCAAAGAGACATTGCCTAAAGAACTGCCGGCTCCTCCCCATTGCATCTCCTTCCAGAAACTCACAAACTCTAACCTCCCCCTCCCTGTAGGGCCTTCCCGGTAAATGTTAAAATGTTAGTTTGGGAAGGAATGACTACCGATCACAAATTGGCCTGTGCAGGGATGAAAGATGGCTCCATGGGAAGGTGGATTGTGGCTACCAAAGATATTGGCACACAGCTTCCGCAAGCGAGCGGGCAGATGGAAAGGGATTCCTTATCTTCAAGTCTCTTCTTTCTTGCTTCTATGCTAATTCCTTCTCCTCCTCCAACTTCGCCCCACCCAACCCACCTAGTCCTCTTGCCATGAGGTCCCACATATGCCGGTGTGAAGGGAGTAACCAGCCCAACCATCAGTGGCATGTCCTAGTAAGGGGTATGATATAGTAGTCCCAGTCCCCACAAATATTGGGAGATAATTGTTTCACAATTTTCTGCATCCAAACCTGAATTGATTACTAACCAGGATTAAGGGTTAAAATGCCCTAGGCATCAAGTTTCTGCTGGAACATTTCATCCCCTTTCAGATCCAAATCTCAGTCAAGGCTTACATTGAAATATAAATAGAGAAAGCCTGAAGACTCAGTAGGAGACCTGTCTCAAACCCAAAAAAAAAAAAAAGAGCAAAAAGTCTTACCTGAACTCCAGCAAAAGTAAATTTTATGGTGCTTTACTAAAGTACTTATCGGCTGCTTCGTTTTTCCAGGACTCTTGTTTTTTTTGAATTCTACATATTTTTGAGCTCATGACTTTTTTGATCAGTTCTATTGTTTTTTTACTCAACTAGAGTTTTTGAACATCTGTTACATTGCAATGGAGATTCACCTATAAAGTTTCAAGGCCTTTGATTTTGTGTTAAGTGTATGTTGTGCTGATGTCATGTTTTGTCTGTATCAAAACTGAGCGCTCCTAAAATTAAAATTTAAAAATGGATCCAAATATTTTTAATTCACGTGATTTAAAAAGGTTCAATTTAAATTGGGTAAACTAATAGAAGTAAAATGTCTTGAAAATAACTTGCAAGTCTCTAGGTGGTCAAACTAATATAATGTTGATGTTTATAAAATGTCTAACATCAATTTTTCTAGGACTTTCCTCCAACAAGATACTAATGTTCTAATATAAACCAAAGTTTAATCTATATGGTAAAATGACATGGGAAAATAACAAGGATTTCTTAGAAACACTAATTTACTCTTAACTTTGTGTCTATTAAGTTTTATTCTTTAGAACAATTAGTCTTAAAAATAGGGGTTTATACAATTATGGTTAAGCAACTGTTAGAGTATTGTACTACGTTATAAAGTCTAAATTTTTCTTTAAAAACTAAATTTTGTAAGAACCAATTTCTCATTAAATTTGAAATAACTCTAACCACAGGTATACCTTATAACCCACAAGGACAAGGTATTGTTGAACGTGCACATCTCACCCTCAAAAATACTCTTTATAAACAAAAAGGGGGAATACGGGAGACCTTCAGGTCCCCTAAAGATAAACTTTCTCTTTGCCTCTTTATTTAAAAAAAAATTTAACTCTGGATAATGAGGGTCGCTGTGCCGCTGAGAGACATGGCAATCATAAACAACATGATAAAACGACGGTAAAATGGAAGGATGTTCTTACAGGACAATGGAACGGCCCAGATCCAGTGCTTTACTGGAGCCACGGCTCGGTTTGTGTGTTTCCACAGGATAAAACATTGCCTATCTGGGTTCCTGAGTGACTAACTCGACCAGTGCCAATGCTACCAACAAGTAACTCAGACCAACATACTCCTGATGACCATCATGCTCGTAGCCCCCCTTGAACTAACTTACAACCTCTTTTTAGTCTCTTAGGATGCTATCTCTCTCAATTTTGGAATGCTTCTAGGTTCCCGCTGTCAGTCTTAATGTGTGTTCCTACCTTCCTACCAGTCCCAGTCTCTGTTACAGATGTGGAATTGCCAGTTACTATCAAGAAACAGGAGAGAATTTGGCATCACAGCGGCTATGGTCACTGCAATAGTGGTTTCTGCAACAGCAGCACTAGCAACTGCCATACCTAGAGCAACAGCAGTCAATCACTTGGCCGAAAATACAGCTACAGCCTTACAGACTAAAGAGACCCTAAACCAACATCTAACATCAGGCATACTCCTTGTAAATCAAAGAGTGGACTTACTACAAGAACAAGTGGATATCTTGCAAGAACTTTTGGGACTGGGATGTGTTTATCCTTTAAGAGCAGTGTGTGTCACCCCTATTGCTTATAATAACCTTAGCTCTGTGGTTATGTTATCTAAAAATTGGTCATCTATGTTTGATACTCAGAGTCAATGCCACCAGGGTTCAGTTACATTGGTATCTGAGATGTTCTCTTTGTTATTTAAAGCCCTGGGATTGACAAAACAGTGGGCTGGAACAGTAGCTGTTCTGATTATTATCTGCTTAGGGATAACCTATGTTATACGCAGCCAAATCAGAGCTCACCAAGATGCTCGATGTCATCAACGGGCTATAGTACAGGCTTTGACAGCATTGAGACAGGCACATCACCCCAAGTATGGCTAAGCATGCTGGACCAGTAGTCAAAGATGGGTAAGATCCGTGGAAATGCATACCAACCTAAGACAGGGTTCTGATGCCTGGAGGTCAGAATTCCAATGACGGGTAAGGATGTAATTTGCCATGGACAACCTAAGACAGGCATGGTCCCAAGTCATCTTTTCTTTATTTAAAGAATAAGGGGGAGATGTCAGGGGCAGGCTCTGAGGGCCCCAGAGCCGCACCGTGGCCTGATCTCTAAGATGGCACCTGGCAGCTTGCCAGACATAGCTGCACTCATATACAAGTTTTAGGAAGTAACTCTGGTTGGCTGTTGTACATGAGGCGATTCTGGTATCTGCCTGGAGACTGTTCCTTGATAGGCTGACTTTCCTGGTAGTCTACTCTCTGATAGGCTGATGTTCTCAATATAAATCGGAGACTTGTGGAATAAAACCTTTTTGGTTCCTGTGCTGAAGAAAAGCGTACGCGTTGTGATCGCCCACTGCCTGCGGGCGGTGGGCGGTCATATACTTCTATGAATTTTATGTGTTCAATGACCCAAGTAGTCTCTAAAATGTCCATAGACTCTTTGAACTCAGCAGCCTTGATGATCTGTGTAGCTTCTCATCTGAGTAGCACCTATGATCTGCCTAGATTCTATGGCATGAGTAAATTCAATTGCCTCAATACCTTCTATAATATTAGCAGCAGTATTAAGAAGTGTTGCATTTTGAACACCATAACCTTTATCGCTTTTATAGCCTTTATGGACTATGTAGTCTCTTGGATCTATATTGTATCTAGGGTCTAAGAGTCTTTGGTGATCCCTATAGCATCTGTGAACTGAGTAGATTTTATGGCCTGCACTCTATGACATGAGTAAACTTTACATTCTGAGTATTCTTTAGAATCTGCATGGTCACTGTGACCTGTGGAGCTTCTGTGATATGGGTAGCCTGAATGACCAGTGGAGCTCTTATTACCTGCCTAGCTTCTGTGGTCTGAGAAGTCCCCATAATATGCATTTACTCTAGGACCTGAATATCTCCTAAAACCTTATTAAATTATTTATTCAGCAAAGCTACTATTGCCTAAGCATTCTCCTTAATATAATTACACTCTATGATGTGTGTAGCCCTTGTTATGCATAGCCACTAAGGTCTGTGTAGCCCCTATGGCCTACAACGCCTTGATGGCCTGATTGTTATGCATTCACATTTGTCCTACATATAATCTTTGGCCCATATCTCCTACATATCCTGTGTAATTTGTATGCCCAAAGAGACTAAATTACCCAATTTACCTCCAAAACTTCAATAGCCATTTTGACCTGCTTAGCCTCCATATTCTGTGTAACCTCTATGATGCAAGCAGCCTGAATTACCTGTGTAAATTTTATGACCTAATTTACTTTCATAACCTGAGCATCATATACAAACTGCATAGCTGCTGTGATCTGGGTAGCTTCTGGAACCTGGTACCCCTCATGGACAGCGTACCCTCTGTGGCCTGTGTCATCTCTATGGCCTAAATTGCCACCTTTAAATGAGAAACTTCTATGAGTTTGCTATCCTACAAAAATGTACAGTCTCCATGATGTTCTTAGCTTCTCTGTCCTGAGCATCATCTATGAATGTCAAAGCCTATATGATAAACATAGCCTCTACTGCCTATGTACTCTCTGTGACTTGAGTAGCTTCTATGTACACAGTAGACTGCATCACAAGCACAAACCATATTATCTGTTACTTCTTTGTTTTTCATGCCATCTATGTTTTGTGTAGGCTCTACGCCTCATGTTGCCAGTATTGCCTGATTTGTCTCTATAAATTTCAATACATGTGTTACCTGTGTACGATCATTGATATTTAGGTTCATGGAGAATTTATGTGCTGACATACCAAAATCCCCTGAGAATCCTCCATGCTTGGCTTAACCTGTATGGTGTGCATGAAGTTTGAACCTGCAGAACATCACTGACTTTTTTTTGCTTCTGTAGTGTGAATATTATGGGTGACCTGGGTAGTCTTTATGAACTGTACCCACTCTGTAATCTAAGTATTCTTTATGGTCTTAGTAACCAAAGGAGATAAGTACTTCTGTGACCTTATTAACCTCTATGATTTGTGTAGCCTTGGTAAACTGAATAGTTTCCATGGCCTAAATAACCTCTATGCCAAATCTGCATAGCCCATTATAACTTGAACAGCCTACATGGTGTGCATAACTGTAGCTTAAATATCATCTATGACCTTGGTAGCCTATATGTCCTGCATAACCTCTATATTGTGAGTTGCCTGAATGATGTCCTTAGCCACTATGTCCCTGTGTATCCTATTTGACCTACATTGTCTTTATGGTCTCAGGAGAATGTATAACCTGAGATGCATCTTTAACCTACATACCTTCCAGTCCTTGTGTGGCTTCTATTAAATACATAACATAAGACTTTTGAAGCATAAATGACTTTATTATTCTCTATTACCTCAGTTGCCATTATGACCTGCTTAGTTTCTGTTATTTGTATTCTCTATATGGTGTTGGTAGACTAAAGGTCTGAGTAGCCTCTAGGATTGGTTATATCTCTGTGACTTATATTGTCTTTATGTCCTGAGTATACATACTTACCTGAGAAGGCCTCTATAAACTGAACTGTTTTGAAAATCTGCATAAAAACATGATGTGTATTTTCTATGGCTGAAACATTCATTATAACACACTCTATGATATGAGAAGTCTTAATAACCTTAGTATCTCCTCTCTGCAATGTACTTATTGGACCTATTGCATGAAAATCCTCTGTGCCCCTAATAACCTCTATGAACTGATAGTGTCCACAATTAGTGTAAGTTCCATGGTCTGGTGATTCATTATGATGAAATAGCCTCTATAGCCTGCAAGACTTCTATAACTGGTAATGTATCTGTAAACTGTGTAGTCTTTAAGTCCCAAATATCATAAATGACTTGAAAAGTCCAGTAAGTTTAATAGCCCCTATGACCTGTTCAATTCCATGCCCTGAGTAAACTGTACGACACATATAGCCTGAATGACCTGAATAGCTCCTATGGACTGACTAGAATCTATGACCAGAGTAGCATCTATGAATTTTGCAGCCTCTATGACATTGACTGAAGTTCCCTAAAGGACCTCAGTAGTTCTACCAAGCATTGAATACACTCATTAGGTTACAACTATCATAATGTAATCATTTCACTTGTAACAGTTCTCAGATTATATTGCACATGATCTCTGATGGGATGCCAAAATATAAAAATGGTGTTGCCTCTATGACAAGCATATACTTTATGACAGGAGTTACCTGAAAATTAAAATTTATATGACCTCAGTAGGCTCCATGATCTCCATCACTTCTGTGTCTTGTAGGGTCTTGATGAACTGCATAACTTCTCAGACCAGCATGTCTTCCATGTACAGCCCAACTTCTATGCCCAGTGTGGCCTCTGTAATCTGTATAGGCTCTATGGCCTGAATATCTTCTGTGGTCTCCATAGACTCTGTCAACCAAGTACTCTCTAGAACCTGCATAGTCTGTGTAATCCATGTACCCTTCTTTTTTCCTGTATGACCTGAAGTGCTTGCACAACCATCTTATACTTTAATACTAGCATCGCCTCCATGACTTGCATAGAGTTTGCAAGACCTGAGTAGCCAAAATAACCTGAGTATCTTCTGTGGTGAATATTCTCTGTGGTGTGTGTATCCTTTATGTTCTGAGTAGGTTTTATGAATGTATATCTTTGACCTCTGCAGACACTGAAGTGCATAGCTTGTATGTTCTTCACAGATTCTGAGACCTGCAAACAAGTTATAGGCTTAGTAGCCTAAATGACCTTAGTAGTGTCTATAACCCAAGTTGCTTCTATGAGCAATATAGAGTCTATGGCTTATTAACCTCTAGTATTGCATATGTTATATGACCTCTGTAACCTCTATGGGATGAGTATATTTGGTGACCTCCATGCCATCCATGGTTTAGGTAAACTCTATGACCACTCTAGTCCTTCATGTCCACATACAGTTTATGGCCTCAGGGATGTAAATGACATGAGTAAGAAATGTGACCTTAGTAGGCCAAATGACATTATTAGTTCCTATGATCTTCATTGTCTTTATGACCTGAATAAGCACTATGACTTTCATGACCTCAATAGCCTGAGTAGCCTCTTTGACCTGTGCAGTCTCTATGACCTGCATATCCACAAGGACATGAATAATCCCATGATCTGAATATCACCTATATACTGACTAGCCCCTATTGCCTGCATACCCTCTGTGACCTGAATACCTTCTATAAACTGAGTAGTGTCTAAGGTTTGAGTGCCACCTATGAAATCTGAAACCTCTTTGACTTCTGTATTCATTATGACTTGGGTATCCTTTGTGACCTGCATGAACTCTATGACTTGAATAGACTGTCTGACCTGCATCTATGAACTCCAAAATCTCTTAGGCCTCAGTTGTCACTAAATCCTCAAAGCCTATAGGCCTGAGTATCCCCTGTCTGAGTGGCATTAGTGATCTGCATAATCTCTGTGATCACATATCCCGTGACCTACCTATATTCTATGGTATTAGTCAACACTATGAACTTTTCAGTCTGTATGATATGTATTGCCTGTGTTATCTGGTTTGTCTTGATGACCTAAGTAGCCTCTATTGTATGAATAACCAAAATGACCTTAGTAATTCCTCTGAACTCTGTAGTTTTTATGACTTTTGTAGCTTCTGTGACTTACATATCTATGGATCTAGCTGACTCTTCTACCTATAATTCCTCTATGACCCAAATAACCTCAATTAAGTGAGTAACCTTTATGATCAGGTTGATGCTATGACCTGAGAAGCTTATATGGTCAGCAAAGCCTCTCTAGCCTATGTAGCCTATAATACCTACAAAGAAGCTTTGAATTGAGCAGTTATTTGTTTTGCAGAGACTCTGCATCCTGTGTAAAATATGACATGAGCAACCACAATGACATTAGTAACCTTTGTGAACTCATGAGGCAATATGACCTGCATAGATTCTATGACTGAGTACCCTCCATGAGTGATGCAGTCTCTATGTCCTGAGTATATTCTATGGTCTGTGTATCAACTATTGACTTAGTAGCCTCTATGACATGTGTGATTGTTATGATCTGCATAGTATTTGTGGTCTGAAGTTCTCAATTTATCTAACCTCTGTTATCATTTAGCTGAATGACCATGGTTTCATCTATCGTCTTCACATCCTCTATTGCCTGAACAACATATAAGAACTGGGAAGCCTCTTATGCATGAGTATTCTCTTTGGCATGTGTAAATACCATGGAATAAGAGTGTCCATGAGTCGAGTAGCCTCTATGGATTGCACAGCCTCTATGTCTTGCATAACCTCTTTGACCTTTTCAGCCTCATTTGACTGAGAGGACTTTATGACCATCTTATCTTCTTGCACCTATGTGGCACAAATGGCCTGAGTATTGTAAATAACTTAAGTGGGTTCTATAACCTGTGAAGAGTCTATGACTGATATAGTCTTTATATCCTGATTTGCCAAAATTATGAGAAGACTCTATGACCTGAGGTGTCTACTACCTGCTGGGTCTTTATGACCTAGGGAGTGTCTATGTCCTATATAGCACCTATGACCTGCATAGCATCTATTAGAAGAATAACCTCTATCAACTGCATTGACTCCATTGCCTGAGTGATCTGTGTTACCTGCATATACTTTATTGTCTGCACATGCTCTACTTTCTGAGTAACCTCATGGCCTGAGGCAATTGTATGATTTGAGTCTCCTGTTAGCAGCATAGACTCTATGTCATGTATTGCCTTATCCTAAATAGATGAATGAATTGAGTAGCATATATGGGCTGAGCAACTTCTGTGGCCTGCATACCTCTTTTTCTTGAGTGAGTCTATAACCTGACTAGCAACCTTGGTGTAGTTTATATTTCTACACTGGACCTGAATAGCCACCATAATCTGTATAGTCTCTATGAACTGAGTAACTCTGATGTCCTGCATAGTATCTGTGGCCTGCAAAATCTGTCTTGCCTCTGTATCATGATCTGAATGGCATCTTAGAACTGAGTAACCTATGTGACCAATAAAACCAGTGATCTCTCTAGCCTCCATGATCTCTGGTGCCACTCAGACCTGTAAGGAAGGTATGACCTGAGTAACAGCTCTGACCTGCATTTCATCTATAACATACAAATCTTCTATGACTTGAGCATGTTCTAAGATCTGAGTAACCCTTCAATTGGCATAAAGTACGTTGCCTGACTAGCCTCTATTTTCTGTGTACCATGTATACATTGAGTATCATCATTGTACTGAGTAACCTCTGTGACCTTGATAGCCTCTATGAACTATAAAACTTAATGACCTTGTTAACCTTTGTGACCTGCATAGCCTTTAAGTTCTGAGCAGACTATATGACCTTTATAGCCTTTATGACCTTTCAAAGTTTCATCACCTGTAAATTATGCTTAGTCTTTAAGTCTGGACACATCACCATCCCATGAATTATCAGGATAGTCTCTATCACCTGTATAGGTTATATGACCTGCATAGTCCCTTTGATCCCAGGAACTTCTAAGACGTGCTCACCCTCTGTGATTGAGTAGGCTGTATCACCTGACTAGCATTTAGGACATGTGTGATCTCTTTCCAAATCATAGCCTCTATTGTCTATATGCTCTCTATGGTCTGAGTAGTCCAAACTAACTTAGCTGATCTTTGACCTACAAAATCTCCATGACTAAGTAGTCTTTGGAACCTGTTTAGATTATATGATCTGAGTTGATCCATTAAAATTCATAGACTCTATAATTGGTTAAGCTTTTATGAACTTAGTAATCTCTATAAACTTAATAGCTCAATAACCTGTGTAGTATTTAAGAACTATTTTATCTTTTATGGATATCTCTATGATCTGCAAAACACCTATAGAGAGTAGACTTTATGTATACTTTCAAACCAAATTATAACATGTCCTGATTTTACATCTAAATATCCCATGGGAGATAAAGGAGGGTCTAAATCCAGGGACTTAAGAGGCATCCCTCTGTAAGGATGTCATAGCTTTCCATTAATTAAATAAGTGTTGTCATAAGATGTTTTAACTATAGGAACTCTATTTTCTTTATTTCTTCTGTTCCATTAATCATTCCTGATGGGGTTGGAGTTATTCACCTACATACTTCAGGTCATCTGAGAGTAGTCAACAGGGGATCAGCAGCTAGAATCTATTTTTGTATTTTATCATAACATTCTTGGTTACTCAAAGTTTAATTACAAATGACTAAATCTGAAATCACTGTTCCATTAGAAGTCTGTTTTTTTTATGTTTTAACACTGGTTCTGTTAAGACTCCTGTTTTCAGGGAAAACACATAAAAATAAAATATAAAATATTAATAGTAAACTACACATATTAAGCAATCAAGGAAGGAAAGTCCACAACCGAATTCCCAAGACAATGAGACTTTGCAAACACCTTTATTAATCAGCAGAATCCTTATCAATCACTGAGGGGAATTGCAGGTGGCATAATAATTCTAGAGCATTCTACAGGTATATGTTATTTTGAATCAGGCCTATGTAATGACTAGAAAAGGTTGAAGGATGCTTAGTGGGTCATCAAAATCAATAATGGTTCATTTTTACATTTTTGTCTTTTACATGTTTATTTTTTGCATTTAAAAAAAGTTTGCTTTTCACAATTTTCCTCATTCATTATGCTGCTAATATTTAAAAAGAAATTTTATTCTTTACAAAAGCTATAGTAAACTTCCAGGTTTCCATGATAGACTTTTTTTTAAAACCTAGATGATGAACTGGATTATTTTCATGATTTGTAGAATCAGGAAACAGAAGAAGTAATTGAGAGTAATCATAGAGTTAGTACCTCCAAAATAACCAAACAGTCTTTTAATGAAATGGAAAAAGGTAAAAAAAAAAAAAAAAAAAAAAAAAAGAGAGAATTTTTAAAAAATTTAAATAGTAATTTTGGGGTTGGGTATGTTGCTCAATGGCAGAATGCTTGCCTAGAATGTATGAGAACTGGGTTCGCTTCTTAGAACCACCTGAAAATAAACAAATAAAATAAAGGCATTCTATCCATCTACAAGTACAAATTTTTTTAAATAGTAATTTTGTTAGTACACATAAAACTTACCTCTTAATAATAACACTGATCCTTAGTAGTATTTCTGTGTTCTGGGTATTTCTGTGTTCTGAATTTTTATAAACCATGAGATGGTTACTGTGCTTGTTATTAACTAGAGAAGAGAAAAGTGAACTTCATTATTTTCCAGTTGTATGCCCATGTTTTCAAAACTTCACAAGATAAGTTAATAAATGTGGTGCCTTTATTTCTTTTTTGTGTCAGTGTTGGTTCAAAAGTGAGGAAATGATTGTGGTAGTGTTTTCCTAAACCTAGTATTTTAAGAAAAGGGTATAGATTACTTATAGTATGACTTCCTTGACACTGAACTAGTAGCAACTCTCTGTGTACCTGTCTTCCTTTCATAGCTTTGTCAGAATTTCATGCAAAGAGGCAACCAGTGATAAAGCCTTTGCCTTTTGACTGTAAGGGTTCCAGCCCTGCTGCTTATGCTTTCTTTTTTCCTGCAAATATGTTGTCTGCACACAAAAAGTATTCATTTTCCCCTTTCTCCCCTCTCCTTCATCCCCTTTGTCATATGGATCTCAGTGTTTGAAGACAATAAAGATTCCTTCAGCTTGACCTTGGGTCTTCCCACTAAAAACATAGATTAAACTATTTGAAAAACTAAATATATATGAAAGTTGGCAAACAATGTAAGGAGTGCTCAAGCCACAAATTGGTGAGACGAGATCTTAGAAAGGCAAGCAAAACACTGAACTGATCTTACTTTTAGTGTATTTACTGAACTTTTAGTGTATTTACTGAACTGAATGACGTGGAACTTTTCTTTCTTAAAATTAATTCAGGGTGTATCTAAGATGGTGGGCTCCTTTAAGCTAATGCAAGTTAAAACCACTTCTAGAGGGCATTTTATGCTCTAATTATTAGAAGAAAATGAATTCTGATGGTACAGTGTTGGCAGGAACATGAACTATGAGCAACTTTCCTCTCCACTGCCTTTTGTAGTAAATTAATGTAACCACATTGGAAGAAAATGGCATCCATAGTAAAGCTGAACCTGTGCACATAGCTACATGTGTGCTACAGTCATATTCCCCAGAGAAACTCTTGAACTTATGTATCAGATACATGACTGTGTAGCATCTGTATAGCCAATGCAGCTCAAATATCCCTCTGTGGGAGAAAGTTGACATACACTTATAAAATAGGATAAAGTAGTAAAAGTTTTGAACCCATCATTCTGAAATCATCATAGTTATATTTCAGAGAACTCATTAGTATTTAATGAAGGAGTTTATAGAAATTATTATAGACATAATTGGGCAAAACAAGCACGAACTGTATGTGTGGGTATGTGTTAAACTTGCTTTAATATTTTTTTACATTAGACAACTTTTGTTACAAACATTAACTCATTAATTTTATAAATTAATGGGTTTCACTGACTTTCCTATACATGCACCATCCCATTTACTTTCTCTTATTCTCCTCTTTCTTTCACTGTCTATTTTTCTTCCCCTTCCCTAAAATACCTTATCTACTTTCAGATCATCTTTTTTTCCTAACAATTTCCATGTATGAGGGAAAACACGTGATATTTGTCTTTGAGTTTGACTTATTTCAGTTAACATGAGAAACTCCAGTACCATCTGCTTTCCTGCAGATGACATGTTTGTTTTTTTTATGACTGAATAATATTCCATATGTATATATGTCATATTTTCTTTGTCTAGTCATCTATTCACAGCACCTAGGCTGATTTCTTAAGTTGGTTATTGTTAGTAATGCCACAATAAAAATAGGTATACAATTATCTTTTTGTGTGCTGACTTTATTTCCTCCAGAAATATAGCTAGGAATGCTATATAGCTGCATCATATGGTAATTCTATATTTAATTTATTGAGGAACCTGCATATTGATTTCCATAATGACTGTGCTAATTTATATTCACATCAACAATGTGTAAGTGTTCCTTTTTCACAACCTTGTCAGCATTTGTTACTTTTTGGTTATTTGACAAGCTGTGATGACTAGGCAGGTGGAATCTCAGTGTAGTTTTGATTTGCATTTCTCTGATGGCTAAAGATGTTGAGCACTTTTTCACATATATATGGGCCATGTTCACTTGCTATTGAGAAGTGTCTGTGCAGGCTGTTTGCCCATTTATTGATTGGATTACTTGCTCTTTTGTTGATAACTTTTTAAAATTTATTTTTATTGTAAACAATTGGGATATATCTTGCTTCTCTGTACATGAAGTAGAGGCATACCATTTGTGTAATCATACATTTACCTAGGGTAATAGTTTTTGATTCATTCTGTTATTTTTTCTCCCCCCACCCCTTCTACCCCTCTTTTCCCTCTATACAATCCCTCCTTCCTCCATTCTTGCCCCCTTCCCACCCCCCATTAGGTGTCATCATCTGCTCTTCAGTGAAATCATTCGTCCTTTGTTTTTTTGAGATTGCCATATCTCATTTAGCATGATATTCTCCAATTTCATCCATTTGCCTGCAAATGCCATAATTTTATTATTTTTATGGCTCAGTAATATTCAAATATATATATATATACCACAGTTTCTTTATCTATTCATCAATTGAAGGGCATCTAGGTTGGTTCCAAATCTGGCTATTGTGAATTGAGCAGCTATGAACATTGATGTAGCTGTATCTCTGTAGTATGCTGATTTTAAGTCCTTTGGGTATAGGCCAGGGAGTGGGACAACTGGATCAAATGGTGTTTCCATCCCAAGTTTTCTAAAGAAATTCCACACTGCTTTCCAGAGTGACTGCACTAATTTGCAGCCTCGCCAGCAGTGTATGAGTGTAATTTTTCCCCACATCCTCTCCAACACCTTTTGTTGCTTGTATTCTTTCTTGATAATCTCCATTCTAATTGGGGTAAGATGAATCTTAGGGTAGTTTTGATTTGCATTTCTCTTATTGCTAAAGATGTTGAACCTTTTTCATATATTTGTTGATTGCTTGTAGACCTTCTGTGAAGTGTCTGTTCATTTCCTTAGCCCATTTGTTGATTGGGTTATTTGTATTCTTGGTGTAGAATTTTTTTAGTTCTTTACATATTCTGGAAATTACTGCTCTATCTGAAGTATGAGTAACAAATATTTTTCTCCCACTTTGTAGGTTCTTTCTTCACATTGCTGATAGTTTCCTTTTCTGAGAGAAAGCTTTTTAGTTTGAATCTATCCCAGTTATTGATTATTGCTTTTATTTGTTGTGCTATGGGAGTCCTGTTAAGGAAGTCTGATCCTATGCTGACATGTTCAAGATATGGACCTACTTTTTCTTCTATAAGATGCAGGGTCTCTGGTCTTATTCCAAGGTCCTTGATCCATTGTGAGTTGATTTTTGTGCAGGGTGAGAGATAGGGGTTTAGTTTCATTCTGTTGCATATGGATTTCCAGTTTTCACAGCACCATTTGTTGAAGAGGCTATCTTTTCTCCATTGCATATTTTTGGCACTTTTGTCTAGTATGAGAAAATTGTATTTATTTGGGTTTCTGGCTGTGTCCTCTATTATCTACCATTGTTCTACCAGTCTATTTTGGTGCCAATACCATGTCATTTTTGTTAGTATTGCTTTGTAGTATAGTTGAAGTTCTGGGATTGTGATACCCCCTGCTTTGCTCTTTCTGCTAAGGATTGCTTTCGCTATTCTGGGTTTCTTATTCTTCCAGATGAATTTCATAATTGCTTTCTCTATTTCTGTAAGGTACGTCATTGGAATTTTATTTGGAATTGCATTGAATTTGTATAGCACTTTTGGTAATATGGCCATTTTGACAATATTAATTCTGCCTATCCAAGAACATGGGAGATCTTTCTGTCTACTAAGGTTTTCTTTAATTTCTTTCTTTAGTCTTCTGTAGTTTTATTGTAGAGGTCTTTCACATCTTTTGTTAGATTGATTCCCAAGTATTTTATTTTTTTTTTGAAGCTATTGTGAATGGGGTAATTTTCCTAACTTCTGTTTCTGAAGATTCATCACTTATGTATAAGAATGCATTGGATTTATGAGCATTGATCTTATATCCTGCTACTTTACTGAATTCACTTATGAGTTCTGAAATTTTTCTGGTGGAATTTTCCGGTTCCTCTAAATATATTATCATGTCATCATCAAATAGGGAGAGTTTGAGTTCTTCTTTTCCTATTCTTATCCCTTTACTATCCTTGGTCTGTCTAATTGCTCTGGCTTGAGTTTCAAGGACAAAGTTGAATAGAAGTGGTGAGGGCATACCTGCTTTGCTCCAGTTTTTAGGGGGTAAGCTTTCAGTTTTTCACCTTTAGAATGATATTGGCTATGGGCCTTACAATATTAAGGAATGTTCCCACTATTCCTATTTTTTCCAGTGTTTTGAGCATGAAGCGATGCTGTATTTTATCAAATGTTTTTTCTGTATATATCACAATAATCATGTGATTCTTGATTTTAAGGCTGTTGATATGATGAATTACATTTACTGATTTCTGAATGTTGAACTGACCTTGCAATCCTGGGTTAAAATCCACTTGATAATGATGCACTATATTTTTAATATATTTTTGTATGCAATTTGCTATGATTTTGTTGAGAATTTTTGCATCAATGTTCATTAAGGATATTGGTCTGAAATTTTCTTTCCTCAATGTGTCTCTGTCTGGTTTAGGTATCAAGGTGATATTGGCTTCATAGAATGAGTTTGGGAGGGTTGCCTCCTCTTCTCTTTCATGAAATAATTGAGAAGTATTGGAATGACCTTTTCTTTAAAGATTTTGTAAAATTTGGCTGAGAACCCATCTGGTCCTGGACTTTTCTTTGTTGGTAGGCTTTTAATGACTTCTTCTATTTCATTACTAGAAATTGATCTATTTAAATCGTGTATGTCTCCTGGTTCAGTTTAGGTAATTCATATGTCTCTAGATACCTGTTGATGTCTTTGAGATTTTCTATTTTGTTGGAGTATAGATTTTCAAAATAACTTCTAATTATGTTTTCTATTTCACTCGTGTCCTGTGATATTTCCTTGATCATTTCAAATTTTAGTAATTTGATTTTTTCTCTTTCTCTTTTTTAGTGTGACTAAGGATTTATCAATTTTGTTTATTTTTTCAAAGAACCAAATATTTATTTTGTCAATTTTTAAAATTGTTTCTTTTGTTTCAATTTCATTGATTCAGTTGTAATTTTAACTGTTTCCTGTCTTCTACTACTTTTGGTGTTGCTCTGTTTTTCTTTTTCTAGGGCTTTGAGCTGTAGTGTTAGGTCATATATGTGTTGAATTTTTCTTCTTTTATTGAATGCATAACATGAAATAAATCTTCCTCTAAGTACTGCTTTCATAGTGTCCCAGAGATTTTGATATGATGTATCTTTGTTCTCATTTACCTCTAAGAATTTTTTAATTTCCCTCCTGATGGGTTCTGCTATCCATCCATTATACAATAGTGTATTATGTAGTCCCCAGGTGTTGGAGTAGTTTGTTTTTTACTGTGTCATTTTTTTCTAATTTCAATCCATTATAACCTGACAAAATAGTACATAGTATCTCTATCTTCCTGTATTTGCTAACATTACCTTTGTGGCATAATATATGGTCTATTTTACAGAAGGATCCATGTACTGCTGAGAAGGAAGTGTATTCTCCTTTTGTTGAATGGTATATTCCATATATGTCCATTAAGTTTAAGTTATTGATTGTGTTATTGAGAAATACGGTTTCTTTGATCAATTTTTATTTGGAGGATCTGTCCAGTGGTGAGAGAGGTGTGTTAAAATCACCTAGTGTTATTGTGTTGTGGTCTATTTGATTTCTGGTGTTGAGAAGGATTTGTTGACATATATGGATGAGCCACTGTTTGGGACATAGATATTTATGATTGTTATGTTTTGCTGATTTATGCTTCCCTTAAGCAGTATGAAATGTCCTTCTTTATCCTTTCTGACTAACTTTGGCTTGAAGTCCACATTATCTGATATCAGGATCGATACTCCATCTTTTTTCCTAAGTCCATGTGCATGGTATGTTTTTTCCCTTCCTTTCACCTTTAGTCTGAGGATATCTCTTTCTATTAGTAGAATCTCTTGCAGGCAGCAAATTGTTGGATTTTTCTTTTTAATCCAATCTGCCAGTCTATGTCTTTTGATTGATGAATTTAGGTCATTAACATTCACGGTTATTATTGAGATATGATTTGTATTCCAAGTCATTTGTCCCATTTATGTTTTTGACATGACTTGGTTTCTCATTTATTTGGTATTTCTTTAGGTTATTTCCTCCCTTTACTGATTTGCATCGTTGTTTTTCAACACTTCCTCATGGAATACTTTGCCGAGAATGTTCTCAAGCACCGAGTTTCTTTTGCTAAATTCTTTTAGTTTTTGTTTATCATGGGAGAATTTTATTTCATCATCAAACCTGAAGGTAAGTATTGCTGTGTATAAGATTTTTGGTTGGCATCGTTTCTTTCAGAGATCGAAAAATGTCGTCCCAGGCCCTTCTAGCTTTTAGGGTCTGGGTTGAAAAATCTGCTGATAATTGTATTGGTTTCCCCCTGAATGTAATTTGATTTTTTTCTTTCACAGCCTTTAAAATTCTATCTTTATTTTGTATGTTAGGTATTTTCATTATAATGTGCCTTGTTGTGGGTCTATTGTAATTTTGTATATTTAGACTCCTATAAGTCTCTTGTATTTGATTTTCCATTTTGTTCTTCAGATTTGAAAAATTTTTCTGATATTATTTTAATGAAAAGATTTTTAATTCCTTTGGTTTGTTTCTCTGTACATTCCTCTATCACAATAATTCTTAAATTTTGCCTTTTCACTATATTCCGTAATTCTTTTCATTTCTGTTCATGATTTCTTACCATCTCTGTTTGGTCAACTTTGTTTCAAGGTTAAATATTTTGTCTTCAATGTCTGAGGTTCTGTCTTCCAGGTGTTCTATCCTATTGGTTATGCTTTCTATGTGACGCTGTCCAGCAGAGTCAATTTGGCATGGGAGACAAACGAGTAGTGAAGCTCTTGAATTCAGAACAGTTTATTGTAGATTCAGGAAACCCAGGAACCCTGAACCTGGAACCTGAAACATCCAGCCCCCACGCTCGAGGAGAGCTGGCTTATATCCCTTCCAGGAGACGAAGGCTAGGGATGACAACAATTATGTGAAGATTAGGTGAGGGGCTAGCTGTCCAATCATGGTAAAGGTTAAAATGAGCAGGCACATTCAAGAACACTTGGGGACACCTGTGCACGTGTTGTGTGCATGGACTTAATTGAATACGGCCAATGACAAATCACCTGGGTGTGCTTATGTTAATCAACCTCCTCACCGCCAGTGTAATCAAAGCAACCTCTGACTGGTTGCCAGGCACCATCATGGTGCACTCTGCATGGCATCTCCCCCTTCCTTATTGAAATGAAAAGGAAACTGGCAGGGATCGTGTCTGTCTTAGGTCCTGGGAATCAACATCCTGTCCTTACCCATCATCAAAGGATACCAAAGTGGGTTTGACCCTTCTGTCTTAGTTTGGTACAGTGTTTTCCCATGGTTACCTGTCTTTGACTACCAATCCAGCATACTAAGCCATATACTGGGAGATTGTTCCGCTTCATGGGTGGCCATGGCCTGTTTTATGATCACATTATAAGACTGTTGACTGGCTTTGAGGCATTTGTAAATGTAGAATAGAACCAAAACAAGCACACCAAGCTTATTAGTGTGGGACTTAAGAGTCCCCCAAATTTGGTGCCAAATTGTGTTTGTTTATCTAATGCTCCCATAATAAGCCCTCCCAGTTTGACCTCCACCTTAGTGGTATTCATGGCAAAGATCTGCCATTGAAGCCTTGTTACCAGCTCATCATCTGTCCATTGTTGTGTGATCTGTGAAAATAACTGTCTAGAGAAGTTCTCATTAAATGTCACAAAAAGGAAAGGGAGAGCTAGGCACACAGGATTATATGAAAAAGTAATTGTTTCACTCTCTCTACATTTTTCAGTATTATCTTCATTAAACTTTTGATCAGTGCACTTTCCTTTACTTATAAACTCTCTTTTTACAAAAACCAGGGGGCTTATATCCATCCATACATGCCTTAGACCTGCATAACGACCAAATGGATAAGGGGTTGAAATTACCTTTATATTCCAAATTTTCTATAAAATCTTTTGTACTTTGAGATGTGATATATATCTGATTAGGTAAATACCAAGGTCCAAAAGCCAGATTACTAGAGACCTTTTTATCAGGTCCTAGGTGCTGACAAGCTTCCCATAAGGGAGACCAAGTAATAGGCTTTTTGAAGGACTGGCAATGGCCATACTAATGGATATGAAAATAAGTCTTATTACTAATAGCTTTGGGCATATAACCGGTGACATTTTTATTGGAGCTTTTTTCTTTATTTAAGGTAATATCTGACAAAGTATGATCGATCAACTGTACACAAGGTGTGCCACTGCCAAAGGCAAGGCATAATGCATTCTCTAGTGATAAATTCAGGGTAAACTTGGAGTTCAATGGTGGTGTGTACCTAAGGGTAGCTTGCCCAGTAGATTCATTAGTGGAAAAGAACTGAGGAAAGACTGCACCACCTTGAGAGACTGGAACTAGTCAAGGCAATACCCTGACTATTGTCCAGAACTGTTCACCCTGGACGAAGCTCACCACCATCATCAGTAGCAGCAGGATACCCAGAGGGCTTGGCTCCATCTTGATGAACCATCTTAACTGCTCAGACTAGCCTTTCTGGAATCCAAATTGGCATCTTTTCTTCCTGTGGAAATACACACACATGCCCTCTTCCCCAAATCGAGACTGGGGAAGGTCCTTTCCATTCTCCTGTTACAACATCTTTCCATAAAGCTTGTGGCTTTATGTCAGTGTCAACTACAGCGTGTCAATCTGCTGATTTTTTTGATTTATCCAAATTCAAAAAATTTAAGGTAAAAAGGGATATGGATAATCTGTTCTTGGGTGGATATAACTCCCCTATTTCCCCTTTTTGTTTTATTAATAAGGTCTTAATGGTTAGATTAGCTCTTTCTATAATTCCTTGCCCCTGGGGGTTATAAGGAATACCTGTGACATGATATATACTAAATGTAGAACAAAACTGTTTAAAAGTTAAGGATGTATAGCCTGGACCATTGTCTGTTTTTATTGTTTTTGGAATGTCCAGAATAGAAAAGGTATATAGGCAGTGATTTATAATATCTTTTGTTTTTTCACCTGACTGTAAGGAGACCATAATAAATCCTGAATAAGTATCTATGGACACATGCATGTACCTAATCTTTCCAAATTCTGGGATATGAGTAACATTCATTTGCCATATATGGTTGGCTTGTAATCCTCTAGGGTTAACACCATTTTGAGGTACTGGGAGATAAGTGACACAACATTGACAATTTTTGACAATAGTTCTATCTTCTTCCTTAGTCAATCTAAAACATCTTTGAAGAGTGTTAGTGTTAACATCGAAGTTTTTATGAAAATTTCTGCTTCCATGAATGTGGAAAACATATGTACATCGCTAGTGGCTAAGTCTGCTAAAGCATTACCTTTACTGAGAGGTCCTGGTAACCCAGTATGAGCCCTAATACATCCAACAAAAAATGGTTCCTTATGGTTCAAAATTAACTTTTGAATTGTAGATAATGAGGAATGAATGGTAGATGCTGAGGATATTTTTTGTACAATTTCTATGATATTTAGAGCATTGGCTATATATTTGCTGTCAAAGAATAGATTAAATGGCTGATTTGGGAACTTTTGGAAAACTTTGTCAAATGGCTAGAAGCTATATCTTTTGGGCAGACTGTGAAGGATAAAGAAAAGTAAATGTCTGTGTTGGCATGACTATAGCAGCTGTTCCATTACTGGGCCCATCAGAAAAGCAAATTATAACATTTGGTGTGGGATCTTTTCTGGTGACCTTAGGAAATATGAATGGGTGTCTGATGAACATGTGGATCATTGGGTCCCCGGGGTAGTGGTTATTAAAATTTGGTTTATAATTACATATAATAGTAGCCCATATTTCTGATTCTTGTGCGAGTTTAATTGTAGCTTCTGTTTTCTAATGAGTGCTAATTTGTTTTGGAATAATGCCAAAAATTCCTATAGCATTAGTTATTGCCTTTTTTATTAACTTCCCCACTAATTCTGGATAACTCGCTAGAGTTATTTTTTGGTTATAGTGAAGATGAACCCAGTAAATAGGTCCTTGTTGCCAGAACACTCCTGTAGGACTTCCTATGGTGGCTATGATTATCAGTAATATAGGCTTAGTTATATCTACCCAATCTAAATGTGCCTTAGTAATGGCATCTTCTACCTTACACAATGCTTTTCTAGCTTTTGTGGTAATTTCCCAGAGTGAGGCTGGATCACTGCTTCCCTTAAGAATATCAAATAATGGTCCAAGGTATTCAGTTGTTAATTTTAAATATGGTCTTACCCAGTTTATATCTCCCAAAAGTTTCTGGAAATTGTTTAATGTTTTTAATCTATCCATCCTAAAGGTAACCTTTTGGGGTCGTATTAAAGTTTTGTCAATAATGGCAACAAGGTAGGTAATGGGGCAAGAACTCTAATTTCTCCTCTGCTATCTCTAATCCAAATCAAAGAAGATTTTTGACCAGTACATCATATACTCTGAAAAGTTTCTCTTGATCAGGATGAGTTAATAAGACATCATCCATATAATGATAGATCTTTAGGTCTTTATCAGATTTTCTACTTGGCTGTAAAGCTTTGTCTACATAGACCTGACACATAGTGGGGCTGTTGGCCATGCCGTGCAGCAATACTGTCCAATCATATCTTTGATCAGTTCCTTCGTGGTTAGTAACTGATACATTAGAAGAAAATCTACAGGTGTCTTCCTTATGAAGTTGTATAGAAAAGAAGCAATCTTTTATTTCTAAACCTATAATTCTCCAATCCTTCAGAATAGCAGACAATTGAGGGAGTCCAGATTGAGCTGCTCCCATTATTACCATTTGATTATTAATTGCTCTAAGATCTTGGAGGAGTTGCCACTTTCCTGATTTCTTTTTAATTATAAAGATAGGTGTATTGAAAGGAGATATAGAAGGTTGTAGATGGCCTAAGGCCAGTTGTTGTCTTACTACCTCTCTGGCTGCTTGTAACTTTTGAGCATTGAGGGGCCACTGAGGTATCCAAACAGCCTTTTGTAATTTCCATGTAATTTTTATTGGCTCAGAGGCCCCCTCTGAAAACCCAGTCCCTCTTTATTACTTCTCTTCATAGCTTGGATGTATTCACTTATTCCCTGTGAATCTGCTCCCAGTCCTTTTCCAGATATGAATCCCTGGTTCACCATGATATTACATGCTATCAGGCTAATATGCATATGTTCATTAGTCAACTTGATCTGTAATTGTCTTAATATGTCTCTTCCCCATAAATTAACGGGTAAATCTCTTAAAACATAGGGTTGGAAAGTACCGTAATTTCCTTCTGTATCTGTCCATTTCAATAACTGTGCACTCTGGGGTGGATTTGAGGCAACCCCCAAACCTTGTAAGCTCTGGTCAGCCTTTTGAAGAGGCCAATCTTTTGGCCATTGGGTCAATGTTATGATACCAAGATCAGCTCCAGTGTCTAATAACCCACTAAATTCCTTGTCATTTATTCTTATAGTATACATGCGGCGAGTGTTTAGATCTAAGGCAAGCATGGTCATAGGTTCCCCTGTGGATCTAAACCTCGATTTATTTGTTTTATTCCTTTTTGCTAAATATTTGTCATGTTCACTGGGTATCACCAGTATTTGTGCTATTTTATCCCCCTGATTTATAACAGAAATACCTTTTGGGGAACTGACCATTATTTTTATCTGTCCCTCATAATCCGGATCAATTACTCCCAGTGCTATATGGAGTCCTCTTAGGGCAGCAGAACTGCACCCTAATAGTAAACCTACTGTTTCCGATTTAAGAGGTCCATAGATACCCACAGGTATTAATTGAACCCCCATTTCTGTAGTTAGTACTACTCTGGCAGCAGCACAGAGGTCCAATCCTGTGCTTCCTGTTGTATGTCTGATGAGGGAATTAATGGATAATGGGTTTGAGGGATCACTCTGATGGGATCTGTCACTGGCTGTCCTTCCTTCAGGGCTCCAAATATTTGTGGGGCCCAAGCCTGAGGGCCCCTCATCTCGTTTTTTGGGAGTGGTTTTCCTTTACTGTCAATTACAAATTTACACTCACTTGCCCAATGTTTTCCTTTTTCACATTTTGGACATATTCCAGGAATGTTTTTTACATACTATAACTTGAGTTTGGACAGTCCCTTTTAAAATGTTCTGGCTGTCCACATGAAAAACAGTTTTTGGGTTTGGCCCCCATAGCTTGAGCTACTCCTTGAGTGACAGCAGCTGCTAGTACTTGACCCTGTATAGCTGACTCATTAATATCTCTACATATTTTTAAATAGGTATTGAGATCCTTATTTTTCCATGGCCTAATTTCTTCCCTGCACCATTTTTTGGCTTGTTCATATGCTAACTGTTTTATTAAAGGCATTGCTGTCCTGAATCCCCAAACACTCTGCCTGCTGTTTGTAACAGACAGTCTACAAAGTCTGTATATGGTTCATTTGAGCCCTGTATAACTTTGGATAATTGCCCTTGCAAGTCCCCACGACCTAACAGCGGTGGTCACTATCTGAAGATAGACCTCTGTATCATACGTAATTTGTTGCTGTTGTTCAGCGTATAGTCCTTGTCCCAGCAACATATCTAGGTTTCATTGATGGAAACGTACAGCTGCGTTTCTACAAGCCGTCTCTGCACAGAGCTATTGATTGGTTACTTTCCACAGAAAATATTGTCTACCATGCAAAACTGCTCAACACATACTCACCCAATCACTAGGAGTCAGATTAAGCATTGTGATGGATTCCACCATACTCATGGTAAACAGAGCTTGGGGCCCATAAGTAGAGACTGCCTCTTTAAGATTTTTTACTGTTTTAAATTCTAGGGCCTGATGAAATTGCTGC
This sequence comes from Sciurus carolinensis, assembly GCF_902686445.1. Taxonomy (NCBI): domain Eukaryota; kingdom Metazoa; phylum Chordata; class Mammalia; order Rodentia; family Sciuridae; genus Sciurus; species Sciurus carolinensis. Next base: position 41,473 of record NW_025920449.1, read on the forward strand.
CCCTGACCATCTGCCAAGACTGAGCAGGACAGTCTTAATGGGCCTTCCACAGAGTCCCAGCAATCCCTGGTATCACTTGGGACTCCACCAGAACAAGGCCGACAAGAGTGTCCACAAAATGTTGGGTCCTCCCACCTTTTATCATAAGTGGGAACTGAGGGGGTAATTATCTCATGGTCTTTCCTGCCCTTTAGCAACTCTGCAGTGTTAACTCACCTATTTTCTAGTTCCTCACCAGTATCTCCTTCCTCCTCAGAACCTCCTTCTTGTAATATATTTTTTATGCCTCCTTTTTGAATCATCTCTTCAGACTGATTTTGTGATATTTCTGAACCCATATTTTACTACTAAATAAGTTTGATACAGGACAAAGACCACACTAACAGTAGTACAAACACACAAACAACACTAAATACATGCACTCTGGAACTCCTTTATCATCCTCTTTGTATTTCATCAACTGGTCAGCTATCCTGAGTGCCTAACTTCCCTAGAGAGAGACAGGACCTCAGCTTACCTGAGTACCTAACTGCCCTAGAGACAGGGTCTCAGCTTACCTGAGCACCTAACTGCCCTAAGGACGGGGGCTCAGCTTTCCTGAGCACCTAACTGCCTCAGAGAGACAGGGCCTCAGCTTACCTCGCTAATTAGAGAGCAAGACTCTTGAATTTGACAAACACACAAGCAACACAAAATATATGCACTTTTGCCCTTCACTACCTGGCCAGCTATCTTGAGCATCTAACTGCCTTAGAAACAGGGGCTCAAGCTTACTTTGCTACTTACTCTTTGAGTTCTCAGGAGGGGAGACGAACACAGAAGTCTCTGTACAAAGAGTTCCTGCACACAGAGTTCCCCGTAGTCCCTGCACACAGAGTTCTCTGTAGTTCCCCATACAAATGCAGAGTTCCCCGTATGGGCCACCCTTTGATGCCATCCAGCGGAGTCAATTTGGTGCGGGAGACAAACGAGTAGTGAGGCTCTTGAATTTGGAACGGTTTAATGTAGATTCAGGAAACGCGGCAACACTGAACCTGGAACCTCCAACCCCCATGCTCAAGGAGAGTTGGCTTATATCCCCTGCAGGAGGCAAAGGGTAGGGATGACATCAATTATTCAAAGCTTAGGCAAGGAGCTAGCTGTCCAATCATGGTAAAGGTCAAAATGAGCAGGACCGATCAGGAGCACTCGGGAACACCTGTGCACGTGTTGTGTGCATGGACTTAATTGAATACAGCCAATGATAAATCACCTGGGTGTACTTTGTTAATCAACCTCCTCACCACCGATGTGATCAAAGCAACTTCTGGCTGGCTGCCAGGCACCATCCAGGTGCAGTTCACATGGCATAGCCCCCAACATCTATGGAGTTCTTAATTTGGTTTATTGTTTCCTTCATTTCAAGGATTTCTGTCTGGGATTTTTTTAGTACCTCTAACTCTTTATTGAAATGATCTTTTGCTTCCTGCATTTGTTCTTTTAACTGTTATCTGGTGCAATTATTCAAATCCTGCATTTGCTCTTTCATCTCATCATTTGCTTCTCTGATCATTTTAATTATGTACATTCTGAACTCCCTTTCTGACATTTCTTCTGCCATGCTGTCCTTGGACTTTATTGCTCTACTCTCTATGTTTTTTTGGGACATTTCCTTCCCTTGTTTTCTCATATTCCTTGGGTATCTACTCCTCTAGTTGTGGAACTCTAAGATATTGCAGATTTTCTCTATTGACTAATATTGTCTTTATAGATTTCCAATAACTCACCTCTTAGCCTTCAGTAACCTGAAGTCTTGGAGGACCTTGATAATGCAGTGCTCCACAGGAAGCTGCCCCTCTAGGGGTAGTGGCCTTCAGTTGGGGTATATTCCCTGCTAGTGGGCAGAGGTGCCTCCACTTGTTGACTGATGGTCAGGGACAGGGGGACTAGACTGCAGACTGGGGCACATCTGATCTGGGCCTGTGTCTCTGGTTCTACCGCCCTGGTGGGAAAGCGTTGCCCAGTAGGGAAGACTCACCAAAGCGGAAGTTTCGCTGGTCAGCTTTCCTCTGAGACATTTTCTTCTGTCCAGAACTATCACCTGTATTGGGCAGCCCTCCTCTTTGACATTTCCAGGGGTCCTGATCTACCAGCTGGGCTGGGGAGCCTGACCCTGTGTGGGACTCACTGAGTGGTCCTCCTCTGCTACATTCCCTGGGGACCAGAGCTACCACCTGATCCTCAGACCCTCACTCTGCATTGAAGCCTCTTGCTGTGCAGCCCTGCTCTTCAATGACTGGGTTCACAGCTCCAGTCACTGAGCCACTCTATCCCACAGTTTCCTGCACTCCAGTACTACTGCCCTATCCAGGGAGCCCGCCAGTGGGAGAGACACACCTGGTGGCTCTGAGTTGATCCCGAGAATCTCAATAGCTCCTCTTCTTGACTCCTGGGTCCTGTCAAAGGTCCTCTAGTCTCCTGTAGGTGTCTCAGGAAGGGAGCTGCCCTTCCAATGATGATGGCCACACCCTCAGAAATAATTCCAAATGCCTGCACCAGCCTATGAAGAAGGTGCCAGCTCACTCTGCTACTGTGACCAACCAGTGATGGCACCCAATCTCGGTTCAGGGGTCAGGTAGGGTTGCTCATTGATGGCACCCAACAACAGTGCAGGGGTCAGCAGGGGTTGCTCAGTGATGGCTCCCAACTTTGACCTGGTGGTTCGGCAGGTTGGCTGTATGCTGGCTGGCTCCACAATGCAGGTGGGTTGGGTTCCCCCCCACCAGCTTCGTGGTGCAGGCGGCCTGACTCACCCAGCTCCATGACTGCTGATAACTTTTTTGAGTATATAATTCTGGATGTTAATCTTATGTCAGATGACTAGTTGGCAAATGCTTTCTGCCATTCTGTAGGATCTCTCTTAACTCTCTTCTTTCTCTTGTTGTGTGGAAGCTCTAAAATTTGATGTAATCCCACTTGTCAATTTTTGCTACCATTTCCTGATTTATTTTGAGTTGTTTTATGTACAGGGTGAGACATAGGGGTCTAGTTTCAATTCTCTACATTTGAATATCCAATTTTCCCAGTACCATATATTGAAGAGGCTATCTTCTTTTCAATGTGTTTTTGGGTACTTTGTTGAGAATCAGATAGCTATAGAGGTGTGGGTTTATTTCTGAGTCCACTAATTCCATTGGTTTTTTATTTATTTTTATGTCAAAACCATAATTTTGTTACCATCAAAATACACTGTAGCATATTTGAAATCGGGAATCATGATGCCTGTAGTCTTGCTCTTTAATTTTTCCTCAGGATTGCTTTGGCAACTTTGGGTCTTTTATGCTTTCATCTGAATTTTAGGATTTTTTTTTTTCTAATTCTGTAAAGAATGTCATTGGTATTTTCATGGGAATTGCATTGAATTTGTAGATTACCTTTTGATAGTTTGTTCATTTTAATAATGTTAATTCTCATAGTATATGAACATGGGATGTCTTTTCATCTTTATCTTCTAGTGTCTTCAGTTTCTTAAGCATTTTATAATTTTTACAGCAGAGGTTTTTTTTTTTGGCCTCATAAATAAAGACTTTTTAGATATAAGTGATAGAAATTAAAATGAAAAATAAGGTAATAATTAACATTGTATTTGGACTTGTTAGTTTGGTTACAGAGAAGGGAATGTGGTAAGCTTCTGAAGTGATATTCCATTTCATATCCTAAGCAGTTAATAAGTAGTGTTCTCATGCATTTTAAAATAACTAGATCTGAATTAATTTTATACATAGAGAAAAGTTGCATGAAGGATTCCTGTATACATTTAACCCAAATTTTCTAAATGTTAGCATTTTACTGCATTTGCTATATCATTCTTTTCTTTCTTTCTTGAAATTTTTCACAATACTATAAGTTTATACTTAAAATAGATTTTCTTGAAGGTTACTCTGAGACTGTTTGGAGCTATAATAAAGTTTATAATTAAAATTTTATTTACTTTGCAGTTGACCTGCCAACAGATAGGGCCTCATCAAGACCTTGGACTGGGGCCCCGCCCAGACAGCCAGCTTCTCCAGGTTCTCAGAACGGAACTGGCCCGGTAGTGAAAGCTTTTCTGACCAGAACAAGCCCCGAGTCCCGGAGCCCCTGCAGCACAGCGTACTCCAGCAACGAACCAGCGGAGAGCCGCGATCCGTGAACAGCCTCTGGGATTAGGGCAGGGCAGTCAGAGACCTCTTCAGGCGGCTCTGCCCACTCCGGCTGCAGGCTCTCTTCACGGGGCGATCCAAGATGGCGGCCTAGAGGGAGACTGCACCCCCAGTCGCTCCAGAACCCTGGAGTTAAAAAGGGGAGGCATTGAGAGACTCGGACTGAAATAGAGCCACGGGTGAGTCTGCCCACTGGGTAAAGCTCGGCCCGGGTGGCAGGCCCAGTAGAGGTAGCTTATCGGAGCCGGGCAGGGCAGCTAGAGTCATCCACAGGCAGCCCTGTGCACTCCGGCGGTGGGCCCCGCCCACACAGCCAGCTTCTCCAGGTTCTCAGAACAGAACTGGCCCGCTAGTGAGAGCCTTTCTGACCAGAACAAGCTCCGAGTCCCGAGCCCCTGCAGCGCAGCTTATTCGGGCAACGAACCAGCGGAGAGCCGCGATCCGCAAACAGCCTCTGGGATTAGGGCAGGGCAGCCAGAGACCTCTTCAGGCGGCTCTGCCCACTCCAGCTGCAGGCTGTCTTCATGGGGCGATCCAAGATGGCGGCCTAGAGGGAGACTGCACCCCCAGTCGCTCCAGAACCCTGGAGTTAAGAAGGGGAGGCATTGAGAGACTCGGACTGAAATAGAGCCACGGGTGAGTCTGCCCACTGGGTAAAGCTCGGCCCGGGTGGCAGGCCCAGATAGAGGTGGCTTATTGGAGCTGGGCAGGACAGCTAGAGTCTTCCCAAGGTAGCCTTCCACACTCCGGCAGTGGGCTCCTCCCACACGGCCAGCTGCACGGCGCAGGCCCACAGTGAGAGCATTTCCGCACAGAGCCAGTTCCAAACTGTGGAACCAGTAGGGGGCTAGGGGCAGTTTTCTTCGGATGAGCTACTTTATCAGATTCCTCCAAGACATCAGGCTACTGAAGGCTGGGAGGTGATACACTGGAAATCTACGGGAACACTACAAGCCAGTAGCGGAAAACTGCAATATCTCAGGGTCCCACTGACAACTGACCCATATGAGAAAACAAGGGAAGAAAATGTCCCAAACAAACCTAGATACTACATCAGTAAAACCCAATGACAGCACAGCAGAAGAAATGTCAGAAAGGGAGTTCAGAATGTACGTAATTAAAACGATCAGGGAAGCTAATGAGGAGATGAAAGAGCAAATGCAGGCATTGAAGGAGGAGATGAAAGAGCAAATGCAGGCATTAAATGATCGCACCAATCAACAGTTAAAAGACCAAATACGGGAAGCAAGAGATCATTTCAATAAAGAGTTAGAGATACTGAAAAAAAAAAACAAACTGAAATACTTGAAATGAAGGAAACAATAAACCAAGTTAAAAACTCCATAGAAAGCATAACTAATAGGATAGAACACCTGGAAGACAGAACCTCAGACATTGAAGACAAATTATTTAATCTTGAAACCAAAGTTGGTCAAACAGAAAAGATGGTAAGAAATCATGAACAGAATCTACAAGAATTATGGGATATCATGAAAAGGCCAAATTTAAGAATTATTGGGATTGAGGAAGGCTTAGAGAAACAAACCAAAGGAATGAACAATCTATTCAATGAAATAATAACAGAAAATTTCCCAAATCTGAAGAATGAAATGGAAAACCAAGTACAAGAGGCTTATAGAACTCCAAACATACAAAATTACAACAAACCCACACCAAGGCACATTATTATGAAAATACCTAACATACAAAATAAAGACAGAGAGAAAAGAATCAAATTACATTCAGAGGGAAACCAATAAGAATATCAGCAGATTTTTCAATCCAGACCCAAAAAGCTAGAAGGGCCTGGAACAACATTTACCAAGCCCTGAAAGAAAATGGATGCCAACCAAGAATCTTATACCCAGCAAAACTTACCTTCAAATTTGACGATGAAATAAGATCCTTCCATGATAAACAAAAGCTAAAGGAATTTACAAAAAGAAAGCCAGCATTACAGAACATTCTCAGCAAAATATTCCATGAGAAAGAGATGAAAAAACAACGATGCAAATCAGCAACAGGAGGCACTAGCCTAAAGGAATAGCCAAATAAAGGAGAAACCAAATCATGTCAAAAACAAATATGAGTCAATTGACTGGGAATACAAATCCTATCACAATAATAATCCTGAATGTTAATGGCCTGAATTCATCAATCAAAAGACACAGACTGGCAGATTGGATTAAAAAGAAAAATCCAACAATATGCTGCCTGCAAGAGACTCACCTCATAGAAAGAGACACCCATAGACTAAAGGTGAAAGGATGGGGAAAAACATACCATGCACATGGACACAGCAAAAAATCTGGAGTATCCATCCTCATTTCAGATAATGTGGACTTCAAACCAAAACTAATCAGAAGGGATAAATAAGGACATTACATGCTGCTTAAGGGAAGCATAAATCAGCAAGACATAACAATCATAAATATTTATGCCCCGAACATTGGCTCATCCACGTACATCAAACAAATCCTTCTCAATTACAGAATTCAAATAGACCACAACACAATAATACTAGGCGATTTTAACACAACTCTCTCACCACTGGATAGATCATCCAAACAAAAATTGAATAAAGAAACTACAGATCTCAACAACACAATCAGCAATTTAGACTTAACGGACATATATGGAATATACCATCCAACAAAGAACGAATACACTTTCTTCTCAGCAGCACATGGATCCTTCTCTAAAATAGACTATATTTTATGCCACAAAGCTACTGTTAGCAAATACAAGAAGATAGAGATACTACCTTGTACTCTATCAGATCATAATGGATTGAAATTAGAAATAAATGACAGAATAAAAAACAGAAACTTCTCCAATACCTGGAGACTAAATAATACACTATTATATGATGAATGGATAACAGAAGACATCAGGAGGGAAATTAAAAAATTCTTAGAAGTAAACGAGAACAAAGACACATCATATCAAAATCTCTGGGACACTATGAAAGCAGTACTTAGAGGAAGATTTATTTCATGGGGCACATTCAAAAAAAGAAGTAGAAATCAACAAATAAACGACTTAACACTACAGCTCAAAGCACTAGAAAAAGAAGAGCAGACCAATACCAAAAGTAGTAGAAGACAGGAAATAGTTAAAATCAGAGCCGAAATCAACGAAATCAAAACAAAAGAAACAATTGGAAAAATTAACAAAATAAATAGTTGGTTCTTTGAAAAAATAAATAAAATTGATAAATCCTTAGCCACACTAACAAAGAGAAAGAGGGAGAAAACTCAAATTACTAAAATTTGGAATGAACAAGGAAACATCACAACAGACACGAGTGAAATACAAACCATAATTAGAAGCTATTTTGAAAATCTATACTCCAACAAAACAGAAAACCTCGAAGACATCAACAAATTTCTAGAGACATATGAACTACCTAAACTGAACGAGGAGGACATACACAACTTAAATAAACCAATTTCAAGCAATGAAATAGAAGAGGTCATCAAAAGCCTACCAACAAAGAAAAGTCCAGGACCAGATGGGTTCTTAGTCGAGTTGTACAAAACCTTTAAAGAAGAGCTCATTCCAATACTTCTCAAACTATTCCATGAAATAGAAGAGGAGGGAACCCTACCAAACTCGTTCTATGAAGCCAATATCACCCTGATACCTAAACCAGACAGAGACACATCGAGGAAAGAAAATTTCAGACCAATATCCTTTATGAATATCGATGCAAAAATTCTCAACAAAATTTTAGCAAATCGCATACAAATATATATTAAAAAAATAGTGCACCACGATCAAGTGGGTTTTATCCCAGGGATGCAAGGTTGGTTCAACATTCGGAAATCAATAAATGTCATTCACCATATCAACAGACTTAAAGTTAAGAATCACATGATTATTTCAATAGATGCAGGAAAAGCATTCAATAAAATACAGCACCCCTTCATGCTCAAAACACTAGAAAAAATTGGGGTAGTGGGAAAATTCCTAAACATTATAAAGGCAATCTACGCTAAGACCATGGCTAATATCATTCTAAATGGTGAAAAACTGAAAGCGTTCCCCCTAAAAACTGGAACAAGGCAGGGATGCCCTCTTTCACCGCTTCTATTCAACATCGTCCTTGAGACTCTAGCCAGAGCAATCAGACAAACCAAAGAAATTAAAGGGATAGGAATAGGAAAAGAAGAACTCAAACTATCCCTGTTTGCTGATGACATGATTATATATTTAGAGGAACCTGGAAATTCCACCAGAAAACTTTTAGAACTCATAAGTGAATTCAGTAAAGTAGCAGGTTACAAGATCAATGCTCATAAATCCAATGCATTTTTATACATAAGTGATGAATCTTCAGAAAGAGAAATTAGGAAAACTACCCCATTCACAATAGCATCGAAAAAAATAAAATACTTGGGAATCAATCTCACAAAAGAGGTGAAAGACCTCTACAATGAGAACTACAGAACACTAAAGAAAGAAATTCAAGAAAACCTTAGAAGATGGAAAGATCTCCCATGTTCCTGGATAGGCAGAATTAATATCGTCAAAATGGCTATACTACCTAAAGTGCTATACAGATTCAATGCAATTCCAATTAAAATCCCAATGATGTACCTTGCAGAAATAGAGCAAGCAATTATGAAATTCATCTGGAAGAATAAAAAACCTAGAATAGCTAAAGCAATCCTCAGTAGCAAGAGCGAAGCAGGGGGTATTGCAATACCAGATCTTCAACTCTACTACAAAGCAATAGCAACAAAAACGGCATGGTATTGGTACCAAAATAGACAGGTAGATCAATGGTACAGAATAGAGGACATGGACACAAACCCAAATAAATACAATTTTCTCATACTAGCAAAGGTTCCAACAATATGCAATGGAGAAAAGATAGCCTCTTCAACAAATGGTGCTGGGAAAACTGGAAAACCATATGCAATAGAATGAAATTAAACCCCTATCTCTCACCCTACACAAAACTCAACTCAAAATGGATCAAGGACCTCAGAATCGAACCAGAGACCCTGCATCTTAGAGAAGAAAAAGTAGGTCCAAATCTTCAACTTGTTGGCTCAGGATCAGATTTCCTTAACAGGACACCCATAGCACAAGAAATAAAAGCAAGAATCAACAACTGGGATAGATTCAAACTTAAAAGCTTTCTCTCAGCAAAGGAAACTATCAGAAATGTGAAGAGAGAGCCTACAGAGTGGGAGAATATCTTTGCCAACCATACCTCAGATAGAGCGCTAATTTCCAGAATCTATAAAGAACTCAAAAAACTCTACACGAAGAATACAAATAATCCAATCAACAAATGGGCTAAGGAAATGAACAGCACTTCACAGAAGAAGATGTGCAAGTAATCAACAGATATATGAAAAAATGTTCAGCATCCCTAGTAATAAGGGAAATGCAAATCAAAACTACCCTAAGATTTCATCTCACCCCAATCAGAATGGCGATTATCAAGAATACAAGCAACAATAGGTGTTGGCGAGGATGTGGGGAAAAAGGAACACTCATACATTGCTGGTGGGGTTGCAAATTATTGCAGCCACTCTGGAAAGCAGTGTGGAGATTCCTCAGAAAGCTTGGTATGGAAACACCATTTGACCCAGCTATCCCACTCCTTGGCCTATACCCAAAGGACTTAAAATCAGCATACTACAGAGATACAGCCACATCAATGTTCATTGCTGCTCAATTCACATAGCCAGATTGTGGAACCAACCTAGATGCCCTTCAGTTGATGAATGGATAAGGAAACTGTGGCATATTTATACAATGGAATATTACTCCACAATGAAGAATGATAAAATTATGGCATTTGTAGGCAAATGGTCGAAATTGGAGAATATCATGCTAAGTGAGTTAAGCCAATCTCAAAAAACTGAAGGTCGAATCATCTCGCTGATAAGCGGATGAGGACATATATTGGGGGGTGGGAGGGGCTAGCATTAGGTTTAGGGTTAGGTTTAGAGTTAGGCTAAGGACAGCGGCAAGAATGAAGGAAAGAAGGACTGTGTAGAGGGAAAAGAGTGGTGGGAAGGGTGGGGGGAGGGAAAAAATAAAATAAACATCATTACCCTATGTAAATGTAAAAAAAAAACAACAACAACAACAACAAAAAAAAAAACTAAGTAAACCAACCTATTCAAGTGATCAAATAAAATATCACCAAAATGGGAAAAAAAAAAAAAATAAGACCTTGGTCTGAATGTTGTGATGTCAGTGACTCTTCTTTGAAAAGTGCCAGCTGTCCAAAATCCAAAGTGCCAAACAAGCAGACATTACTTCCACATCAGGCAAATCAGATATATGATGAGTTGTTTCAAATACATTTGAAACTGCAGGTAAGATCTAAATACTGATTTGAGAATTCAGAAATATTTATATTCTAGGCACCAAGTATTTGCAAAATTTTAATACAATTTTGATTAGTATAGATAATTGGGTTAAGGCAAGGTCAGAAGGGAGCAAACTCAATTTGTAGGAGCTGTTGAGGGAGAAAATGTAGAGACTGAAAGATTGGTACTGGTAATTTTATTTGTAGGCATGTGTCTCAGGCTTCACGTTATCCTGTTTTATGTTTATCCTCATACCATCCCATTCTCCAGAAACAAATCTATGGGTAAAGTGTGCATTTTGAATTAGGTATTTGAGATTCTTTGTTTTAAATATTACATAATAAGAAGTTTCCTTGTCAACTCTGACTAAAATGTATTTTTGAACCTTTTTGCAGTTTATCTTTTCTTTGGTGTTTGTTTCTAAAAGGTGTAATTTATATATTTATCACATTTTCACTAGCAGTACAGAAAGAAACACATGTAATACAGTTTCTGTTTGCTATTCTTTTCATTGGAAACATTATATACACTTGAAATATCCAAAACATTTTAAAGACAAGTAGTTCATTTTGTTTAATTAATTCATGTTGTAATAATGTAGAATTTCAGAAAAAAAAAAACATTTTCTTAGCCTGAATCACTAGGAAAAACTTTAGAGAAAGACAAAATCTGGTCCTTGACCCAGAGGCATAATTTAGAGAGGAGAACAATGGAAAGGTCAATCCAGGTACAAGGAATTAAGAGATAAGAGTTGTATGAAAAGGAGTAATTCTCATATTGTGAATTTAGCTGCCTGTCTGGGAAATAAAATAGCAAAAACTGAGGCTAGCTGTTTTATAGGATTTTAATCAAAGAAATGACATTAGAAAGACTTTTGATAATACTCTGTAGAATAAAAAAAGCAAGGATGCAATAATAGATCTTTCATGCATAGTAAACAATAAAAATATTTTTAAAAAAGTAAAGTACAAGGATTAATCTGATTTTTTAATCTTTAAACTGACTTTAAAATTTACTTTGTAGTGTTAAGTGTTGTTGTTGCATGTCTTTTTTTTTGTTTTTACTATTAAAAAGGGTTTTTTTTTTTGACAAAAGTAATAGGAACATGTACATGATCCAATTTTTGTGCCATAGTAGAATAGGCACCATACAGGCACCTTAGAGAGCGTACATGAATTTCTCTGAAGAGTCATTATTCATACTTATCTAAGGCCTCTAACTTGACAGTATTTTTCCTCATGTTGTCACCATTCCAGTCTTGCTGTGTTACCCACTAGTTGTCATCTCCCCACATTCATCCCAATATTTAAGCAGCCACATCCCTGTAATAGTTCTTGATCATATCTGTCACCATTTATTTCAGTGATAATTTTTTGGCTATAAATTTTTTCAGCTTGTGAGGGTAAACTTTGCTCATATTGTCTAGTCAACAGACTCAGAGATGTTTTGAAGTGGAATTGGTGGTCTCCAAGCATATACATTTTAGTTACACTATTGATTTAATTTATTCAATTAATAATTGAGCACCTGTTAATATGCATTTGTGTTGAGTAAAATATATATGCCTCTTGCTACATGTAGCTTATTGGAAGCAGTCATAAGTACCCATATAATTATAATTTTATAAACTTAAATGAAGGAATAACAGATAATACTGTAAGTTCCTGATAGGGGAGATTGTGATCGAGATTGGAGATTAAGGTAAGGTTTTTCTGAGCAATTAATATTTAAGTTAAATCTTGAAAAATGAGTAGAGGTTAGCCCAGTGAAAGATTTAGATTCTACAGAGACATTCCTGTGGCGAACCGCCACGCCGCCATGACAAGATGGCGCTGGTTTCTGCTAAAGCCTGAGGTGCATTCTAGGTAAACAAGCCCATTTTTGGTTATGCCAACTGTTGCATGTGGGAGCACCAATGAACATAGGCCAAGTGGTAGGAGTAGATTGGCTATTGCAAGAGTATAAAGGTGTACGAATTCGGCTCAAGGAAGAAGAAGAAAATCCATGGTTATATAGTAACAAGGTCCTGATTAAACTGCTGAAGGAAGATTCCTGTGTCGTGCTTTCTTGCGGGCGAGGGACACGACAAGTGGTGCCAAAACACAGGAATCAGAACTTTCAGTGGTCAGGGGGTGCACCAGTAAGTACCACAGGTAAGTGAGGTCCACACATAGTGGGACGCTCCTCTGTAGATAAAGAGAGAGCGGGGATCGACCTTGCATAGTCGATCAACAAAGAAAGATATTTTGTTTTCCTTTTCATTCTGCTTGCTCTGAATGCTGCTTTCATTATGGGCAATTCTCCATCTAGTTCGTTAGTACAGCCTTTAGATTTTTTGTTGCGCTCCAAAGAGCTCAAGGTCAAATGCAGTATTTTACAAACATTCCTTGAAAGAATTGATAAAGCGGCCCCATGGTTTGCTGTCTCTGGAAGCTTGACTCCTGCCAGTTGGGATAAGTTGGGAAGAGATTTGGATTTCCTTCAGGAGCAGGGACAATTGGAGAAAGGGGTGATACCACTATAGAAATTAATAAAAGGATGTATTCTTGATGGTAGATGTCAGGAAGTTATTCATAAAGGACAGGAAGTTCTTGAACAACTACATGAGGAGAAGTCCGAGGATTCTATGAGTACTTCCAGCAAACATAGTGCAGGAGAGCAGGTTTATGGAGCTATTCCAAAGAGGAGACTATACCCAGATTTAAAAGCCCTTAGAACACCAGAAGAAACAGGGGAGTCAGAATCAGATGGTGATGAGGAAGTGAAAGAGCTAACGCAGCACTTAAGGAAGGTGAGGTTAAAAGAAGGGGGAACTAAGAGGCAAAAAGATTTTAGACAGAAGGACTATGAGGAAGAACAGGAACCAGCTCTAGCCTATGATCCTCCCCCATATGTGGGAGGGGTTCCAGGCACCGGTAGAACTTTTAACTCTGCAGCTTGGAGGGCTGCCCATGTAGAGTTGGGGTTTGCCTGTCCTGTATTCCAGGACAATGATGGGGGAAGATATCAGGAACCCATATACTTTAAAATGATAAAAAATATAGCAGAATCTGTCCGCACTTATGGTGTGGATGCTGCTTTTACTATCGCCCAAATAGAGGGGTTCAATAGATTCTGCATGACCCCCTCGGACTGGGCCAGTTTAGTGAAAGCTTGTGTTTCCCCAGGTAAATATTTAGACTGGAGAGCCTTCGTGTTAGAGGGGGCCAATGAACAGGCTGCACGCAACCAAGCTATGGGCAAACCTGCCTGGGATGTGGATATGCTTCTGGGGCAGGGTAGATTTGCTAATCAGCAAACAGGCTTTCCATTAGAGGTTTATGAACAAATTAATCAGATCTGCATTGCTGCTTGGAAAGCACTTCCTAATAAAGGAGAAGTGCGAGGTAATTTAACAAAAATTGTCCAAGGCTCCACAGAAGCTTTTTCAGATTTCGTGGCTAGAATGGTAGATGCAGCAGGGAAGATCTTCGGGGATGCTGATATAGCTATGCCTTTAATCAAACAATTAATATATGAACAATGTACAAAAGAATGCAGAAATGCTATTAATCCATTTAAAAGCAAAGGCATAGAGGCATGGATGAAAGCTTGTAGAGAAATAGGCAGCCCATTAACAAATACAGGCTTAGCCGCTGCCTTCCTTCAACTTTCTAACAGGACTTCCTCCAGAAATAGGAGGTGTTACTCTTGTGGACAAAAAGGACATTTCAAGAGAGAGTGTCCTAGTAAACATAGGGCAGAAAGAACAAATAACGCTCCTCCAAATCGCCTCCCGGGGGTGTGTTCTAGATGTAAGAAAGGAAAACATTGGGCTACTGAATGTAAGTCCGTGAAAGATATCCATGGCCGGTTTATTGAAAGGACTGATTCAAAAAATGGCTGGAAGGGCCCCTGTCCTCAGGGCCCGCAAATATATGGGGCCACAGAGGAAGTAACCAGGCCGGACGAGTATTGGCCGTCTCTGAGACACCCCAAGAGCCCAGGAGAGCCACTAAAGGTTCCGCAGGAGTTGACCTCTGTTCCACCACCAGACTCATTTTAACACCTAAAATGGGTGTTCAGGTGATTGACACTGATTTTAAAGGATCTCTGCCACAGGACACTCTAGGTTTGCTCATTGGGCGAGCCTCTTCAATCTTACAAGGTCTTCATGTCTTTCCTGGAGTGATTAACCCAGATGCGGTGGGTTCTGTTAAAGTCATGGTGGAAGCTTCAAAAGGCATTGTGTCCATCTCCCCCAGAGATCGGATTGCTCAGCTGCTCTTGCTGCCTAGCCTACATAAGCATTTTAAAGCTGATGCCATTAATAGAACTAGTGAACAGATTGGGAGCACAGAAAGGAATAGCGCCTATTTAACTCTAGATTTGAACACACGCCCTTTGGTAACTCTAAACATAGAAGGTAAACCTATCCTGGGGTTAATGGATACAGGGGCAGATCATAGTATTATCTCTAAAAAAGATTGGGCTAAGGGATGGCCAGTCCAGACTTCTGATCACTCACTCAGAGGGCTTGGATATGCTCAAGCTCCTCAAATTAGTTGTAGACCACATTCCTGGTGGGACATTGAGGGGCATGCTGGACAGTTTATTCCCTATGTACTTGACCTCCCGTTTTCTTTATGGGGACGGGATATCCTGAGTGATATGGGATATCAGCTCAGTAATATTTACTCTCCAGAGTCTCGTCAACTGATGTTGAAAATGGGATTTAGACCTGATTTAGGATTAGGAAAAAACTTACAGGGAAGGAAGAGTCCTGGTGCCAGTCAGGAAAGATACGGATGGAGAGGGTTTGGGTTTTTCATAGGGGACCACTGAGGCACAGATACCCATTACCTGGAAAATGGAAGAACCAGTATGGGTGTCTCAGTGGCCTTTACCCTCTGTCAAGCTGGCTGCAGCACATGAATTAGTTCAAGAGCAGTTTGATTTAGGACATATTAGACCTTCCACATCTCCCTGGAATACCCCAATACTTGTTATCAAAAAAAAGTCTGGTAAATGGCGTCTGTTACATGATTTAAGAGCAATTAATGCACAGATACAGATAATGGGTCCAGTTCAGAGAGGGTTGCCGCTACTTTCCACTATTCCAGATCACTGGAGAGTCATGTGTATAGATATTAAGGATTGTTTCTTTTCTATCCCACTATATCCTCGAGACTCAGAGCACTTTGCTTTCACCCTCCCAGCCTGCAATCATGAAAAACCTGATCTCCGATTTGAGTGGATAGTGTTGCCTCAAGGCATGACTAACAGTCCTACTTTATGTCAGTTGTTTGTTGATAAGACTCTTGAACCACTCAGGAAAAAGTTTACAGGGTTAAAATGTATTCATTACATAGATGACATTTTATTAACAGCTAAGTCGAAAGAGCTGCTTTTTGAAATCTATTCTGAATTAATTCGGCTTTTAGAACTATGAGGATTACATATTGCTCCAAAAAAGGTTCAAACAGAAAGCATAGTAGACTTTCTTGGAGCAAAAATTTCCTCACAAGGTATTGCTCCCCAGAAAATAACTATTAGGACTGAGGATCTTCACTCATTGAATAATTTCCAAAAACTGCTAGGGGACATAAATTGGATCAGGAGTTATCTGCATATTCCCAATGTTGATTTACTTCCCTATATGACATCCTTAAAGGTGACCCTGATCTCTCTTCTCCTCGGAAATTAACTCTTGAGGCCAGATTGGCACTCCAGAAGGTTGAAAAGGCTATTCAAAATGCCAGTCTTACTAGATTACAAGGAGATAAGCCTGTGCAGCTTTGTGTATTGCCCACGCTCAGGCAGCCAAATGGAGTTTTATGGCAAGAAGGTCCATTGTTGTGGATTCATCCACATGTTTCTCCTGGACGTTCTTTAGAACATTACCCTGATGCTGTCGCCTCTTTAGCTCTACTTGGCATTCAGCAGAGTATTCAGTTTTTTGGCGTTCTTCCAAACTCTATAATTACTCCCTATACAACCAAACAAATTCAGATACTCAGTGCTACTCTGGACAATTGGGCCATCTTGAGATGTTCCTTTCCAGGGGAAATTGAAAATCATTTTCCCTCTCATCCACTCCTTGCATTTGTTAAGGGACATCCGATTGTATTTCCTAGAATAACATCTACTGTTCCTTTGTTGAAGGCATCGAATATCTTTACTGATGGTTCTAAGACAGGTATAGGAGCCTATGTTATTGATAGTCAGTTCCCCATCCAACATCAATTTGAACCAAAAAATCCACAATGGGTGGAGCTACAAATTGTCATTAAGGTTTTTGAGAGTTGTCCTTTTCCTTTTAACCTGATATCAGATTCTAATTATGTAATAGGAGCACTTAAGGTGTTGGAAACTGTAGGTGCTATCAATCCTAACAACAAAGTTTCATCTTTATTTACTCAGTTACAAAATTTGATTTTGGACCGTTCTGCACCCTTTTATCCTGTACATATAAGAGCTCATACGGCTCTCCCTGGACCTATTGTTGAGGGAAATGCAAGGACAGATGCTGCTACCCGCACAATTTGTTTTCTTTCTTCTCTTGACAGTGCTCGAGACTTTCATAATAAGTTTCATGTTAACTCCCAAACACTTCGTAAGCGCTTCTCTATTCCTCGAGCAGAAGCGAGACAGATTGTCTTAGATTGTTCCCATTGTGTTCCATTTCACCATCTCCCTTCTCTTGGTGTTAACCCCTGAGGCTTGCAACCTCTTACGGTTTGGCAAATGGATGTAACTCATATTGCAGAGTTTGGTTCCCTAAAATATGTTCATGTCTCAGTAGATACCTTCTCTGCAGTTATGCATGCCTCTGCTTTGGCAGGAGAAAAAGGCCATGATGTCATCTCCCATTGCCTAGAGGCTTGGGCCGCCTGGGGCCTTCCATGCTCCTCGAAGACAGATAATGGGCCGGCGTACACTGGTCAACAATTCACCTCTTTCTGCTCCACTATGGGAGTGCAACTGACTCATGGCTTACCTTACAACCCCCAAGGTCAGGGAATCGTGGAGAGAGCTCATAGAATGATTAAAGAACTTTTGCAAAGACAAAAAGGGGGAATAGGAGCAAGCCTTACTCCTAAAGAGCGTTTGTCTCTGGCTCTTTTTACCATTAATTTTTTAAGTTTGGATGCACATGATAATTCTGCGGCTGACAGATATTGTTTGCCGCCTGCCCCCCCTTCTTTAGGGAAAGTGAAGTGGAAGGATGTGCTTTCAGGCCAGTGGTATGGACCTGATCCCGTGCTGATATGGGCACGAGGTTCTGTTTGTATTTTTCCACAGGATCGAACGGAACCGCTTTGGGTGCCTGAGCGACTCGTGCGTAGAATACCTGGGAGTCTGTTAGCCTCGACTTCAGCTAAAGGTGTGAAGGAACAGAATGAAGAATCTACTGATCCTGTGGTGTCTGGTCCTGATGATCCAATGGGCCAGTCAGAAGTCAGTTTCTAAGATAAGGCTCTGGGCGGTTACTCGGGCATGGCCGATACCCATGCCAATCCATGCTGATTCCAATATTTTGCCAACCCTTTTCGCCACCACTTGTGAGATGGAAATGCCATGTCGTGATCCTATGTCTACTGAAACCTCCGTCTTTAATCTTACATCCTTTAATTTGACTGAAGTCTTTTGTTTCTCCCTTCATAGTAGCAGTCAACACTGTGTGCATCTGCTCTTTAAAAATGTCACCTCCTGGGACAGTCCCTTGCAACATAACAGCATATTCTTAAACATACTGACTTCTGCCCTCATGCAGGTTTTGCAGGGATTGCAGTCTGGATCTGGTGTGGGAAATAATAGTGGAGTGGTTACCCTGGTTACTGTGAGTACCGGTCATTTTCCATGGGCAAGGAAAAATGCGACAAATGCCACACGGTTTCTTGCTTCACCCGCTTGTACCCCTTACAAAAGCTTCCCCCCAATATTTACTCATTGTCAAGACAGAAATTGGGATTATAAAGAGGTGGCTCCGGGATTCTCTATATCTCCATCCCTTAAGAAGTTTTCCTATAATTTCACAAAAAATGGTACCTCTACCGGATCGGGGTGGCCCTTTTATCAGTGGTTGATAGGTAATCGGGCCTGAGCCATGGCTGACATCTCTGCTTTAGTCTTATTAAAAGGAGGCAATTTCTCTTTGCATAATGCAACAGGTACTGTCACGGAAGATATACAGAAAGGACATCGACTAGGAAACTTGTTGTTGCATAAGCAGCTATATAACACTACTCTTCCCCCCGCTCCAGTATGCTTAACCCCCCCTTTTCTATTTCTATTATCAAACAGTTCGGAAGTGATTTTAAATTGTTCTAATGACAATATTACCTGCCTGCTTTCAGAGTGTTGGAACGGTAGTGAATCTGTTGCTGTGATTGTAAAGGTACCCACCTTTGTACCTATCCCAGTGGAGGTCAATCCAGATAATTTTCCGTTGGTGGACCTCTTCAGAGAAAAGAGAGACTTTGGCATTACCGCAGCCATAATAACTGCTATTGCTGTCTCTGCTGCTGCAGCCACTACCGCTGCTCTAGCCATGACCAATCAAGTTCAAACAACACAAACCATTAATCAAGTCATACAGCAAACTGCATAGGTGTTAGAATCCCAGGACTGCGTCAACAGACATATCTTATCAGGGATCTTGGCGGCGACTCAAAGAATCGATTTACTACAAGTACAGTTGGATGAACTTTTCAACATTGCACAAGTTGGATGCATCGGGAATCATAAACACATGTGTATAACTCCAGTAAGATATAAAGAAGCAAAGAATCAAAGCCACTTGATTTCTGCCTTTCTTGCAGGCAACTGGTCCCTAGAAGCTGAAAAGATGATAAATCAACAATTATTGCAGATTGCGATTTTAAATGACACCCGTGTTGAGCCTGTTACTTTGAGTCAGTTCTCTAGTTGGCTCACCTCTGCCTTTAGTTATTTTAAAGAATGGGTTGGTGTGGGGATCTTTGGATGTATTTGTTTTGCAGGCATTTGCCTTTGCCTTTGGCTTATTTGCAAGCTAAGAGTGCATCAAGCACGTGAAAAGGCGGTGTTAATTCAGGCTGTGTTGGCCATTGAGCAAGGGGTGTCACCTTCTGTGTGGTTGGCTAATCTGACACGGGAATAAGTGGCATTTTTAGTATATCTCTGTTAAAGTTAGAATTGTCATTTACGCTAGGTGTCTGCAGGGTACTGTTGTAATTACTATGTACTTTTCTTTGAGGACTGTGTATTTGCATCCTGGGGATTTCTTGTACTAATTAAAGCTTCAATTGTCTTGTAACTTCCACCTTTGATCTTGAGCTATAACAATGATGTTGGAGGAGAGAACTGTTACTGTGTGCCTTGTGTTCATTATGGTGCCCCTGTATTGTGCGGCATTGGC
Source organism: Sciurus carolinensis (assembly GCF_902686445.1). NCBI lineage: Eukaryota > Metazoa > Chordata > Mammalia > Rodentia > Sciuridae > Sciurus > Sciurus carolinensis. The sequence goes on from NW_025920449.1 coordinate 61,374, forward strand.
AAGAAGGGTGATGTGTTTTCCTACCTCAGGCCTTTGCAGTTGCGTAAGCTGGATAAGCTCCCCCAAGTATGGTTTTCCATACCGCTATGTCTTCATGGACGCAGGATGCGAGGCAATGCACTGCACTTGGGAGTTTTATTTTGAACCTCAAGGAAGGCATGCCCTATTGCATGTGGGTTTGATGTCCATGTCCCACCCTACGAAAAAAGGCATCGGCTTAGGTGATGTCAGGCCCGGAGAAGGAGTCACTCTGGGACTGACGTTCACTATCTTCCACTTTTGCACAGTAGGATAGGGCCTCTACCTTCACCTGTGTTCATAAAATAAAGAAGGGGGAGCTGTGGCGAGCCGCCACACCGCCATGACAAGATGGCGCTGGTTTCCGCTAAAGCCTGAGGTGCATTCTAGGTAAACAAGCCCATTTTTGGTTATGCCAACTGTTGCATGCGGGAGCACCAATGAACATAGGCCAAGTGGCAGGAGTAGATTGGCTATTGCAAGAGTATAAAGGTGTACGAATTCGGCTCAAGGAAGAAGAAGAAAATCCATGGTTATATAGTAACAAGGTCCTGATTAAACTGCTGAAGGAAGATTCCTGTGTCGTGCTTTCTTGCGGGCGAGGTACACGACACATTCCAATATCAGAAGTTCCTGAGGCATGGTAAGTTAATCTATTTATTCAGAGAAAATAATAACTCTAGGTAGGTCTGAAGCTTTTTAAGGCAGGAAAGTTGCAAAATCTAATGTGCATTTACATAAATGTCTTAGAGAGGGAAAGGGGTAAAATTTGAGAGATGAGAAAGCATTCTACTGCAGGATCCCAGGTGTGAAACAAGAGTGACTTGGACTGGGGTGGTAGCAGAGAAATAGAATAAAGGTTATTGTAGAGGTAAAATATTCTGAACATGTCATGATAAATTCAATGAAGTATCTTCAAGGAAGACTAAAGCAAGTAAGTTGTTTCTCACATTTCTGGTTGGTGTGGAGTAAGAATGGATTTCAGGAAGAAGAGCAATATTTCTGTTTGAAATGAGTCAGATTTGGTAGTAAATTATATTTACCTGGCTATTAGGAAATAGATAGTGGGTGATTATCTAACTTGGGAGTCATCTATGTGTTAGTGTTCTATCACTGTTACAAAATACCAGAAATAATTATCTTTTTTTATTGTAAACAAATGAGATACATGTTGTTTCTCTGTTTGTACATAGAGTAAAGGCATACCATTTGTGTAATCATAAATTTACATAGGGTACTCTTGGTTGATTCATTTCTGTTATTTTTTGCCTTCCCCCCACACCTCCCATCCCTCTTTTCCCTCTATACAGTCATTCCTTCCCCCATTCTTGCCCCCCTCCCTAACCCTAACTCTAACCCTAAAACTAACTCCTCCAATGCCCCATTATGTATCATCATCCACTTATCAGTGAGATCATTCTTCCTTTGGTTTTTTGAGATTGGCTTATCTCACTTAGCAAGATATTCTCCAATTTCATCCATTTGCCTGCAAATGCCATAATTTTATCATTTTTATGGCTGAGTAATATTCCATTGTATATATATGCCACAGTTTCTTTATCCATTCATCAACTGAAGGGCATCTAGGTTGGTTCCACAATCTGGCTATGGTGAACTGAGCAGCAATGAACATTGATGTGGCTGTATCTCTGTAGTATGCTGATTGTAAGTCCTTTGGGTCTAGGCCAAGGAGTGGGATAGCTGGGTCAAATGGTAGTACCATTCCAAGTTTTCTAAGAAATCTCCATACTGCTTTCCAGAGTGGCTGCACTAATTTGCAACCCCAACAGCAATGAATGAGTGTACCTTTTCCCCACATCCTCGCCAATGCCTGTTGTTGCTTGTACTCTTGATAATCATCATTCTAATTGGGGTGAGATGGAATCTTAGGGTGGTTTTGATTTGCATTTCTCTTATTACTAGAGATGTTGAACAATTTTCCATATGTTTGTTGATTTCTTGTAGGACTTCTTCGGTGAAGTGTCTGTTCATTTCCTTAGACCATTTGTCGATTGGATTATTTGTAGTCTTCGTGTTGAGCTTTTTGAGTTCTTTATAGATTCTGGAAATTAGTACTCTATCTGAAGTATGATTGGCAAAGATTTTCTCCCACTCTGTAGCCTCTTTCATCGCATTGCTGATAGTTTCCTTTGCTGAAGGAAAGCTTTTTAGTTTGAATCTATCCCAGTTGTTGATTCTTGCTTTTATTTCTTGTGCTATGGGAGTCCTGTTGAGTAAGTCTGGACCTAAGTCGACATGTTGAAGATCTGGACCTACTTTTTCTTCTATAAGATGCAGGGTCTCTGGTCTATTCCAAGGTCATTAATCCATTTTGAGTTTAGTTTCGTGCATGGTGAGAGATATGGGTTTAGTTTCATTCTGTTGCATATGGATTTCCAATTTTCCCAGCACCATTTGTTGAAGAGGCTATCTTTTCTCCATTGCATATTTTTGGCCCCTTTGTCTAGTATGAGAAAATTATATTTATTTGGGTTTGTATCCATGTCCTCTATTCTGTACCATTGATCTACCTGTCTATTTTGGTACCAATACCATGCCGTTTTTGTTACTATTGCTTTGTAGTATAGTTGAAGATCTGGTATTGCAATACCCCCTGCTTCAATTTTCCTGTGAAGTATTGCTTTAGCAATTCTGGGTTTCTTATTCTTCCAGATGAATTTCATGATTGCTTGTTCTATTTCTGTAAGGGAAGTCGTGGGGATTTTAATTGGAATTGCAATGAATCTGTATAGCACTTTTGGTAGTATGGCCATTTTGACAATATTAATTCTGCCTATCCAGGAATATGGGAGATCTTTCCATCTTCTAAGGTCTTCTTTAATTTCTTTCTTTAGGGTTCTGTAGTTATCATTGTAGAGGTCTTTCACGTCTTTTGTGAGACTTGAATCCCAAGTATTTTATTTTTTTGAGGCTATTGTGAATGGGGTAGTTTTCCTAACTTCTCTTTCTGAAGATTCATCACTTATGTATAAAAATGCATTAGATTTATGAGCATTGATCTTATATTCCGCTACTTTACTAAATTCACTTATGAGTTCTAAGAGTTTTCTGGTGGAATTTCCTGGTTCCTCTAAGTATATAGACATATCATTAGCAAATAGGGATAGTTTGAGTTCTTATTTTCCTATTCGTATCCCTTTAATTTCTTTGGTCTGTCTAATTGCTCTGGCTAGAGTTTCAAGGACGATATTGAAAAGAAGTGCTGAAAGAGGGCATCCCTGCCTTGTTCCAGATTTTAGGGAAAATGCTTTCAGTTTTTCCCCATTTAGAATGATATTAGACCTGGGCTTAAAGTAGATGGCCTCTACAATGTTAAGGAACATTCCCACTATCCCTATTTTTTCTAGTGTTTTGAGCATGAAGGGGTGCTGTATTTTATCATATGCTTTTTCTGCATCTATTGAAATAATCATGTGATTCTTGACTTTAAGTCTGTTGATATGGTGAATTACATTTATTGATTTCCTGATGTTGAACCAACCTTGCATTCCTGGGATGAACCCCACTTGATCATGGTGCACTCTTTTAATATGTTTTTGTATGCAACTTGCTAAAATTTTGTTAAGAATTTTTGTGTCGATATTCATTGAGGATATTGGTCTAAATTTTTCTTTCCTCGATGTGTCTCTGTCTAGTTTAGGTATCAGGGTAATATTGGCTTCATAGAATGAGTTTGGGAGAGTTCCCTCCTCTTCTATTTCATGGAATACTTTGAGGAGTATTGGAATGAGCTCTTCTTTAAAGGTTTTGTAGAACTCAGCTGAGAACCCATCTGGTCCTGGACTTTTCTTTGTTGGTAGGCTTTTGATGACATCTTCTATTTCATTACTTAAAATTGGTCTATTTAAATTGTGTATGTCCTCCTCGTTTAGTTTAGGCAATTCATATGTCTCTAGAAACTTGTTGATATCTTTGAAATTTTCTATTTTGTTGAAGTATAGATTTTCAAAATAGCCTCTAATTATGTTTTGTATTTCAATCGTGTCTGTTGTGATATTTCCTTGTTCATTCCGAATTTTGGTGATTTGGTTTTCTCTCGTCTTCTCTTTGTCAATGTGGCTAAAGGTTTATCAATTTTATTTTTTCAAAGAACCAACTATTTATTTTGTCAATTTTTTTGTATTGTTTCTTTTGTTTCAATTTCGTTGATTTCAGCTCTGAGTTTAACTATTTCCTGTCTTCTACTACTTTTGGTGTTGGTCTGTTCTTCTTTTTCTAGGGCTTTGAGCTGTAGTGTTAGGTCATTCATTTGTTGAGTTTTACTTCTTTTATGGAATGCGCTCCATGAAATAAATTTTCCTCTAAATACTGCTTTCATAGTGTTCCAGAGATTTTGATATGATGTTTCTTTGTTCTCATTTACGTCTAAGAATTTTTTAATTTCCTTCCTATTATCTTCTGCTATCCATTCATCATATAATACCATATTGTTTAATCTCCAGGTGTTGGAGTAATTTCTGTTTTTTACTCTTTCATTTATTTCTAATTTCAATCCATTATGATCTAATAGAATACAAGGAAGTATCTCTATCTTTTTGTATTTGCTAACATTAGCTTGGTGGCATAATATATGGTCTATTTTAGAGAAGGATCCATGTGCTGCTGAGAAGAAAGTGTATTCACTCTTTGTTGAATAGTATATTCCATAAATGTGTTTAAAGTCTAAATTATTGATTGTGTTATTGAGTTCTATGGTTTTTTTGCTCAATATTTGTTTGAAAGATCTGTCCAGTGGTGAGAGAGGTGTGTTAAAATCACCTAGTATTATTGTATTATGGTCTATTTGGTCTCTGAAATTGAGAAGCATTTATTTGACATACATGGGTGAGCCAATGTTTGGGGCATAGATATTTATGATTGTTTTGTCTTGCTGAAGTATGGTTCCCTTAAGCAGTATGAAATGTCCTTATTTATCCCTTCTGACTAACTTTGGCTTGAAGTCCCCTTAATCTGAAATGAGGATGGATACCCCAGCTTTTTTGCTGGGTCCATGTGCATGGTAAGTTATTTCCCATCCTTTCACCTTTGTTCTATGGGTATCTCTTTCTATGAGATGAGTCTCTTGCAGGCAACATATTGTTGGATCTTTCATTTTTATCCAATCTGCCAGTCTATGTCTTTTGATTGATGAATTCAGGCCATTAGTATTCAGGGTTTTTATTGAGATATGATTTGTATTCCCGATCATTTGACTCATTTTATTCATTTATTTGCTTATTTTTGACACGACTTGGTTCCTTTTTATTTGAGAGTTCCTTTAGGATAGCTCCTCCCTTTGTTGATTTGCTTCTTTGTTTTTCATCTCTTCCTCTTGGAATATTTTGCTGAGAATGTTCTGTAATGCTGGCTTTCTTTTTGTATATTCTTCTAGCTTCTGTTTATCATGGAAGAATTTTATTTCATCGTCAATTCTGAAGGTAAGTTTTGCTGGGTATAAGATTCTTGGTTGGCATCCATTTTCCTTTAGGGATTGAAAAATGTTATTCCAGGCCCTTCTAGCTTTTAAGGTCTGGATTGAAAAATCTACTGATATCTGTATTGGTTTCCCCCTGAATGTAATTTGGTTCTTTTCTCTCACAGCCTTTAAAATTCTGTCTTTTTTCGTATGTTAGGTATTTTTATTATAATGTGCCTTGGTGTGGGTCTGTTGTAATTTTGTGTATTTGGAGTCCTATAAGCTTCTTGAACTTGATTTTCCATTTCATTCTTCAGACTTGGGAAATATTCTGAAATTATTTCATTGAATAGATTGTTCATTCCTTTGGTTTCTTTCTCTAAGCCTTCCTCAATCCCAATAATTCTCACATTTGGCCTTTTCATGATATTCCATAGTTCTTGGAGATTCTTTTCATAATTTCTTACCATCTTCTCTGTTTGTTCAATTTTGTTTTCAAGGTTAAATATTTTGTCTTCAGTATCTGAGGTTCTGTCTTCCAGGTGTTCTATCCTATTGGTTGTGCTTTCTATGGAGTTTTTAATTTGGTTTATTGTTTCCTTCATTTCAAGGATTTCTGTTTGTTTTTTTTTTTTCAGTATATCTAACTCTTTATTGAAATGGTCTTTTGCTTCCTGTATTCGCTCTTTTAACTGTCGATTGGTGCATTCATTCAATGTCTGTATTTGCTCTTTCATTTCATCATTTGCTTCCCTTATCATGTTGATTATGTACATTCTGAACTCCCTTTCTGACATTTCTTCTGCCATGCTGTCATTGGATTTTATTGATGTAACATCCAGATTTGTTTGAGACATTTTGTTACCTTGTTTACTCCTATCGTTCAGGTATCAGTGGACTACTGAGATGTTGCAGATTTCCTCTATTGACTTATAATGTCCCTGAAGATTCCTAGTGTTTCCCCTGTTATCCTTCAGTAGCCTGAAGTCTTGGAGGAAGTTGATAATGCGGTGCTCCTCAAAGAAGCTGCCTCTCTAGGGGTGGTTATCTTCAGGTGGGGTATATTCCCTGCTAGTGGGCAGAGGTGCCTCCACTTGTTGTCCAATGGTCATCCAAAGGGAAACTAGGCTGTGGGCTGAGGCAAGGCCTGTTTGGGCCTGTGTCTCTGGTTTTACCATCCTTGAGGGAAAACCTCACTCAGCAGGGAAGACTCACCCGGCGGGGAGGTCTCGCTGGTCAGTTCCCCTCCTAGAGGTTCCCCTCAGTCCACAACTACCACCTGGGTAGGGCAGCCTTCCCAGGCAATGTTCCCAGGGGCCCAGAACTACTTCCTGGGCCTGGGAGCCTCACCCTTTGCAGATGAGTCTCCTTAGGTTGCCCCTCCTCAGAGAAGCTGCCCGCAGTCCTGGAACCTTCGCTCCACCCCTCAGCTTGTCTCTGTGTAGCTCTTTCACCAAAAGGTGCCTAGGTCACCGGACCGTGCTTTGCACCTAATCACTTAGCTATGTGACCCCTCCTCTGAGCAGTCACCTTGAGCCTCGTACATATTCTCCGAGCCCCAGTGACCCACCACTCGCTTCTTCCTCCAGGCAGCCACCCGGTTTTCTGTGTGGGCGCTTGGAGACCAAGCAACTCACTGCGCACCTCCACCTCCTCAGGACAGCCCCACCCCCATTGTTCAGGAGGTTGCTCTGAGTCCAAACACCTCGCCGCCCAGCTCTTTCTCTGGCAGCCGCCAGAGCCCTGGAAGGTTGCTCCGAAACCAAGCGTTGTGCTGCGCGGGCTCCTCTGCAAAGTTCCCTGCTGTCTGTGTTTACTGCTCCAGCAGGGGAGAAGGCTATCTTGCCCCCTGGGCAGGGCAACCTTCCCCAGCAATGTTCCCAGGGGCCTGGACCTACCTCCTGGGCCTGGGAGCCTCATCCTTTGCAGATGAGTCTCCTTAGGATGCCTCTCCTCAGAGAATCTGCCCACAATCCTGGAACCTTTCGCTTCGCCCCTCAGCTTGTCTCTGCAGCTCTTCCACCTAAAGCCGCCTAGGACCTGGTACCCTGTTCTGCACCTAATCGCCTGCCTATGCAGGCTGTCCTCTGGGCAGGTGCTGAACCCGGAGGTTTACTCTGAAACCAAGCGCTATGATGGGCAGCTTCCTCTGCAATGTTCCCAGTGGTCCGTGTTTACCGCTCCAGTGGAGGGAGGGTTGTCTCACCGGACAACTCTACTTCACAAAGTTCCCTGAGTTCTGGGGCTACCGCCCCATCCGGGATGCCTCCCCAAGGGGAGAGACTCACCTGGCAGCTTTGAGTTGGTCCCAAGTCACTATCTCCTTTTTTGAATCCTGAGTCCTAGAGCAACATGAAACGCAGCTGCCCTCTAGTCCTCCATCTTGAAAACCCCCAATAATCATCTCATAAAGGGAAAAAGTTTATTTTGGCACATAGTTTTAGAGATTTTAGTTCATGATTGATTGGCTCCATTGCTTTGGGTGGGTGGCAAGACAGTACTTATGACAGGGACATGGGGCAATAAAGACTGCTCACCTCATGGCCAGGAATCAAAGGACAGAGGCATCAGGGTACCACTTCTCATTAAGTGGCACATACTCAGTGACCTAAAGATCTTTCTTTAGGACCCATCTTGTAAAGATTCCATAACCTCCCACTTAGTTTCATTCTGTGGACCATGCCTTTAATACATAGACTTTTGGGGGCAGTCAGCATCCAAATGTGTTAGTGTTTAATGTTGTCACCAGAATGAGAGGTTAGAGAGCTTGGTGTGAAGTAATGTTAATAGTATGAAGTATTCTGTATTAGTATGGTGACCTCAAGGATACAGAGAAGTGGTTGGATTCTGGAAATATTTAAAAGGTGGATTAAATAGTCTAAGAGATTTTTTTGGAGGTAGGAGATATGCTAGAAGTTTTATCAAGGGCAAAATGCAAATTTAGTTTTTGGACAGTTGGATAAATCATGCTGCTTTTTGCTTATATAGGAAACTGGAGGAAGAAGAGATTAGTTTTTTTCTTTTTAATTCATAACTTAAAAAATAATTTTTAGTGTATAGTTAAATTGTTTTTTATTTTATTCACAGTGTTGTACTGTTGTCACTGTAACAAAGTTTAGAATATTTCATTATCCCAAAAAGAAACCCCAACCCATTAGAGGTCATTATTTATGTCCTCCAAAATTCCTTCAGCCCTAGGCAACCACTAATATACTTTCTGTTTCTATAAGTTTGTGTATTTTTAGCTTTTCATATTACTGGAAATGTGTAATATCTGATCCTTTATAAATAACTGACTTCTTAGCATGGTAATTTTAAGATACACTCATGTTATACCATGTATCAGTCCAGGTGTTTTATTCTTTTCCTTTTATTACTGGGGGATTGAACCCAGGGGAGTTACATCACTGAGCTACATTCCCAACTCTTTTGTTTTTACTTCAAGTCAAGGTTTTGTAAAGTTTCCAGGTTGACTTTGAATTTACAATCCTCCTGCCTCAGCTTCCTGACTAGATATAATTACATGTATCCTTCCTGGTGCCTGCCTAGCACATGATTTTATTGCTAAATAATATTCCATTATATAAATATATCACATTTCTTATTTTTCTCATTAATTTCTGGACATTCAGGTTTTTTCCACTATTAGGCTATCATGAGTAATACTGCTATGAATATTTGTATTTAAGCTTTGTGTGGACATGTACTCCATTTCTTTTGGGTGTATACCTATAGTGGAATAGCTGAGGCATAGGATAACTGTGTTTAACTTATTTGAGGAACTGACAAACTGGTTTACATTTCCACCAGCAGTGTACAAGGCTTCCATTTTTTCCCACATCTTTTCCTTCAGTTATTTTTTCTGTTTTTAAGAAAAACATTCTTTATTTTCCTAGGTCTTATTGTGGTTTTGCTTTATATATTTTTGTGATGTCTAACTGAATTCAGTTTTGAACATGCTTATTTTGTGCTACCTGAAAGTATAAGGTGGAGATGTTAAATAGGCTGTTTAGACTTGAGTTTGGCACTTGAGAAAATCAACTGAACAGTTGCAGGTTGGGAACATATGATAATTTTATCCATTGAATGGATATAATCAAGCAGAGAGTATAAAGAATGAGAAGAAAAATAACTTAAACCCAAATCCTGAGCAACCATAGTAGTTACAGGATGGTGGAGACATGGAGCTTGCAAAGGAGACTGAGAAGCCATGACCAGAGAAGGTGTTAGAAAACCAGGAGAACATGATATCATGTAAGTCACTGGAAGTATTTTAAGTTGAAGGAAAGAGAAAGTCATATAACATGCTGCTGAGAGATTTAGTAAAATAAGAACTGAGAAGTTATTTTTAAATTTCATAATAGGTAAGTCATTTTAGTAGGGCAATGTGGGTTGAAGCCAGATTAAAAATGAATTGAGGAATGACTTGGAGGTAAAGAAGGTTCAGCAAATGTAGACAATATTTCAGGAGGTTTGGTTGAGGAGAGAAAATGGGAAGGAGCAAAAGATTTTATTTCAGATGTAATAAGAGAGATTGAAAATGTTTAGACATAATCAGATCAGTTTTCACAAAGGGGCTTAGGGCAATGAGATCCTGAACCTATCTGTGTACAGAAGAGAAGGGCATGAAACTGATGTTCCCTTCTGTGGTCTTTCCTATGAATTTACCAGGCCATCCACAGACAATGTTCTAAGGTGTTGTGTTTAAAATTAGGAAAGAATAATAAGGTTTGAAATAGACACTGTGGAGAACAGAATAAAGAGATGGCCAGGAAAACATAGGAAGTTTTCTGAACAACATTGATAACTTAATAGAGGATTGAGATAATGAACTCAAAAAAATACCAGTTTACATGGTGTGTGATTTTTCTCTGATGGTTTTTAATCTGTGTTATCATTAGGACAGGGAAGATGGTAAGTGTGTCAGCCCAGGCCTGGAGTCTTCAGTCCTTTGTGACAGAAGGACAACAAAGTAAGGGAGTGGAGGATATAGGTAAAACAATAGACCATGTCTAGCAACTACTATAATCCCTATTTTATGTACCAATGCATTTTCAAAAACCACTTGGATAAACCACAGTGTCAGTGGATAAAAATATAATTTGCAGATTTTGTGAATGTTCTTTTTAAAAGCAACTCATATCTGGTTTCTTTAAAATAGTGTGAAACTGCAGCACAACAGAATTTTGCTGCAGAACTTCAAAAGTGAAAACATTTTTTATTTGAAAGAGAACCACTGCTTTTCAGATATAAAAATGCCTTGAGTAAAATTAAAGGTGTTGAAAAAGAGGTTCTTACAAGATTTCAAATTCTAAAGGAAGTACTTTTAAAGTATTAATTTTTAGAGTAATATAACTTCTTTCTTTTATTTTGTCATATTTGCTCATTTAACCTTCTCCCTCCCTTTCTCACACACACACCCCTGTATACAAACCCACACAGATCCACACACACCTTATTTTCTGAACTATTTTAAACTAGTTTGCAAAAATCAATATATAGTATCCCTAAATACTTAGGCATGTGTCTTTTAAGAATAGGTACATTCTGTATATCATTATATATCAAAAAATTAATGTTAATTGAAAAATAAAATTTAATGTATAACCCACATTCACTTTCCCATTTGGTCTCCAAAATGACTTTTATTACTTCTTAGTTTTGTTTTGTTGTTCTCTAATCAAGGACCTACACAAACTCTGTGCAATATCTTAGACTTCTTTGAATCTAGAGTAGTTAATTATTAGCATTTTTAATTTTCATGGAACTTTTTTTAATGTCTGAGTCAGCAGTTTGGATAAATATATTTTATCCTAGATTTGCCTGATTGTTTCATAACAGTGATATTTGGATTAAATACTTTTGGCAAAAATTGTATATAGTTAATATAATTTAATAACTATAGTTAGTATAATTTATCTTTGCTTGATATTATTAACATGTACAATAATGTCTCTTGGTGCCATGTAGCTTATCTCTTATACATGTAATTTACACAGAGTAAAATTTATTGTTGTACATTTCTATTAGTTTGAAAAAATCTCTTAATTTTTTAATTGCCACCATTCACAAGATAAAATGTAGTTCCAGTATTCAGAAAATTTGATATTCTTTTATAAATATTCCTTTTCCCATCCTTAGCCTTTGACAACCACTGTCTATTTCCTGTCCCTAGTTCTGCCTTTTCCAGAATATTATGTAAATAGGTTTATTTTATGCTTTTTCTTTAACTTGTGATTTTTAGCAGCTCATTTATGATGTTAACTTGGCATACTTTTCTTTGATTTTATACAATTTGTGGTTTATTATGCTTCTTGAATTTGTAAATTTATGTCTTTTGCCACATTTGGGAAATTTGCAGCAACTATTTCTTCAACTATTGTATATGCTTCAATTGCCTTCTCCTCTTCTCTGTGTCTCCAGACTCATATGTTAGTCCTTTTAGCCAGAAGATTTCTGAGGCTATGTTCCCTTTTCCTCATTTTTTTCCTTTTGTGTTCTTTGGGCTTGATAATTTCTGTTAATATGTCTTTTAGTTTACTGTTTTCTTTTTTCATCTCCATGTTACTATTGAACTCTGTTATGGTTTAAATATGAGGTGTCTCCTAAAACTCATGTCTGAGACAGTGTAAGAAAGTTTAGAGGTGAAATCTTTGAGTTACAAAAGCATTAACTTAATCAGTACATTAATTCATTGATATTTTTAACTGGGTGGTAACTATAGACAGGTAGGGTGTGGCTAGAGAAGGTTGGTAATTGGAATGGTTCTTTCTTGGCTTCCTGGTATCATGTGCTGAGATGCTTTCCTCTGCCACTCCTTTCCACCATGATGTTCTGCCTCACCTCAGGCCCAGAGCATATGAGTCAACCAACTATGGACTGAGACCTCTGAAACCATAAGCCCCACATACACTTTGTCTCTGAAATTGTTCTTATCAGGTCTTTTGATTACAGCAGTGAAATACCCAACTAAATCAAGCCCATTTAGTAAATTTATATTTCTGACATTTTGAAGTTCCAAAACTACCAATTATTTTCTTTAATTTTTTTCTTATAACAATTTCTGTCTTTACATTTACTTTGACATTTACATTTACCTCATAGAACATACTTAAAAATCCAGCATCTGGGTCATCTCAGGATTGGCATCTGTTGACTATATTTTTTCTTGATTCATTACATTTCTTGTGTCTTAGCATGTCCAGTGATATTTGGATTGTATTTGAAACATATTGTATAGATTCTGAGCCTTTTATAATTCTCTGGAGAATATTGCTTATTTAAAGTGTTAATTCAGCCCAGTGATATTAAGGTCTTAGCTCTTTCTGACCTTCTATAGGCTGTGGTTCTCATTTCAGTTTGGTTTTCAGAGCCTTTGCAGTTTTGCTTCGTTATTGTGTTGTGCACATGCCACTTGGAGGATAGTTCGAGAGTTGGCAACAGTTTAAAATCTTACTTCAGCAATACAAGTATTTGCCCTTCTGTGCTTGGTTTGTCCTGTGTCTGGACAATTCAGAGATGAACCCAATTTGTACATCTTAATGTACACCAAAGTGAGAGGATGCTTTGAGGTTTCTTCTCCAATATTCTCCCCACAATCCAGATCACAAGGTTCCCTCTTCCTGGTTTCTTTGACTTTCTTTAGCTCAGAGCTTTTAGGGAAGTAGAAAGCTCCACTTTTCATCCAGGGCTCTGCCCTTGCACAGAAGTTTTATGCTGGGATCTTAAGCCCCCTTGCTCTTCTTGTCCAGTGACAAGGGAAGGGGACACTCTCCAACAAGGTCAGACCGGGATAAGTAGGGCTGACTCACTGCCTGCTCCCAGCCCTCTGGGCAGAGGACAATCAGATGCATCAGGGAGACCAGTAACAGCAGGAACTCATTTATTGAGGAAGTCACACAGCTTTTATGTAGGGTGGGGGCTAGGCAGGAACCAATTAGCTTAAAGGTCAGCAAGGCATGGAGGATTCACTCAGGTGAGAGTCCCATAGGACTATACAGCAAGCACCAGCTGATCATGTTTGCGGAACTGTTGTTAACCAATCCCTGATGGAGGTCCATCATCATTAACTATTGAAACTGCCTTTGAGGCCTTGATCTTGCTCACCCACCAGGGAGTAAGGAATCAGTCTGAGTTAGTTAATGTGTCATTAGTCCCAACCATTTGAGATTAAAAAGAACAAACCAGCAAAACAGGAAACTTCACCCCTTTGGCCTTGTTTCTCCAATTTTTTACTTCCTTCTCTAATTCCTGACCCTTGTTTCCTTTTCACAGCCATCAGGTAGCTACTTTCTGTGTTTTGTCTAGGGTTTTTAGTGGACATCAGTAGAAAAAGCAGAGTGTAGTGGGTTTATCCTGCCATATCATATCATATGTCTTTAGTAAATTTTAGATGTAGAAAAATTATATAATAGAAATATTAAATTAGTTTTAAAAGTAAGTACATATGACTGTATCCTCAGTTATTTAAGGGATAACAATATAGTAAAAAATTCCAAAAAAACAACCCCTCATTTTTTCCCATTGAATTTCTTCATAGGGCTAAGGAAAGAAAGCTTAAATTCTCAGATCCTTCCATGCTAATTTTATTCTTGTTTCTCTCTTTAGATTTGTCTACTATTTTTATTAATTATAAGGATAACTGCTTTATTTTAATCATATTTACATAACTATTTAGAAGGAAATTTAGTTTCTTGATTTCCTGTAGATACTTGCTTGTTTTGATTTTTTATGAATAAATGAAAGTATTTTATACCTTAAATCTAAAACATTTTATCCTATTTAAATGTAATTAGAGGGAAGTTGATTTTTATCATTTATGAAAGTGACTCAGGAGAGAAATAGTTGGGACTCAAAGAAATTATGTATTTAACATAGTTTGAAATGTAAAACTGACATAAAAATTTTAACTAAGTTATGGTAACATACAAGCTAAAATTTACATTTTAATCTATAGAGCTATGAACTGTCTATTAGTCTCCTGAAAAAAATAACAAATCCTTTGTTGTTTTATTATTCCTTGATATGAAAAGAAAATACATCGATGACTTTGGGTGGATTTATCTTAGCAGAATAAAAAAATAGACTGTTTCTTAATTTACATGATAATATGTTTGGTTCTTTCACAAATGTTTTTGATGTTTTGCTGTTACTTTGGTTTATTTTACAATTTTTATAAATTATTTGCCACAATAGTCATCTATGCTTAAATCCACTGATTAAGAGTTTTGTGATTTAAGGTGTTCTTTTAATTAATTTATGATCAGTAGCAATAGTGATATGCATTCCTTATCTGATTATTTGATTGTATTTATTTCCTTCCTAGCAACATGATACAGAGGTTGAACACTTAACTGAAATTCTTAAGAAAAGGAATAAAAGTAAGAGACTAAGATTCTCTTTTGATGCATTGAAATAATTGAATGATAACTTAAAAAAAACAGATAAGACCTATTTTAATATATTTTAGGTAATAAGACCTTCTAAAAATTATATTTTTTATTTAACATATAAGTCAATATTAGAATATTTTGGCTAGAGAAAATTTTGATTGGATTTATGTTAATTTTGTTTTGAAACACTTACAAATATAAATAAAATAGTCAAACTGCTCTTGTATCCTTTTCTTCTGTATGGGAAAGCAAGTTAGATGTTTGAAAATTTGAATTTTTTTTCTTATTCTTTGAGACAGTGTCTTGCTGTTTCCAGACTAGCCTGAAATTTATGATCTACTTGTGTCAGCCTTCTGAGTAAGCTGGGAGTACCACTGTGCCCAATAATGAAATTTTTTTAAGTTTTAAATTTTTTGTAGTTATTACATTACTAGATTGAAAACAAGTGAAAGAAAAAATCCTGATAAGCTGAAATAATTAAATTTTAGACACTCATTTCTGGCTTTAATACTATTTAACTGTAATTTTACACCTAAGGGATGATGCACAGCAGTAGGTAGGATTAGGGAACAGGAACACTTTCACAAAAAACCTTCAAACTGAAGCATTAAGTAAAGAAAGAATAGAAAATCTGAAAAGACATATGTAGTAAATAGTTAAGTTTAACATGTGGGAATTCCAGGAAGAGAGGAACAAGAGAACAGTGCAAAAGTCAAATAAAATATCATGAATTTTACAAAACTGGTGAAAGATTCAAGAAACTATTATTACTGACAAGGATAAATTTTAAAGAAATCATACATATGCACACTGTTTTAAAACTGCCGGAAACTTTAGACGTAGGTTGGGGGGGAAATTAAAAAGCTATAAAACCAAAGTTTGCCTTTTAAGGAAGAAATACCACTTATCTTAAACCTAGAACAAGAAGAGGGGCAATCTCCCTTAATTATAAAGCCAGCATAGATTTGAATCTAAATCTTGACATTATAAGAAAGAAAAAAATACGACCAGTCTCTTAAGAACATACATGCAAAAAAAGTTTTAAATTAACAAAGCTTAATCCAGTCATACAAAGAATAATACAGCTAAGTATGATTTAATTCAAGAAAAAAAGGGTGGTTTAACACTTGAAAATTAACATCTGATTAAAGGAGAAAAAATCATATGATAATTTCAGTTGATATGAAATTCAGCAACAAAAAATGGTAATAGAAGAGATTTCTTAAGTTCTGACAGAATACCTACAAAAAAAATCCAACAACAAAATAATACCTAATGGTAAATTATTATTGAAAACTTTCTTTCTGAAATGAGAACAAAATAAAGGTTGTTGCTGTTAATACTTTGTTGAACATTTTAACGAAGTCCTTGTTGATCCAGTAAAGGGAAGAAAGGATTGGAAAGAAAAAAATTAGTCATTCCCAGTTGACGTGATTATATACTTACATATATAAAATAGATATTCAAAGAAGTATATAGACAAACTCCAAAAGAATAAGCAAATTTATTATACTCTGGATGTAAGATTACCATACAGAAATCAAGTGTACTTCTATATGCCAACAGCAACAATGAAGTATTAAATGCTATTTCTTGAAAGATCCCATATGTAGTATCAAAAAAAAAAAAATAATTGGCTACCCAAGAATAAATCTAAAGAAAGATGTGTAGGGCATCTATGCTGAAAGATACAAACAGTAAATTAAAAATAAAACCTAAATTGAAGGATATGTTTTATTCATGAATGAAAAGATTCAGTGTTATAAACATGTCTGTTCTTCCCATTGATTAGATACATGTTACAATCTGGTTACTCATGGTACTGCACACTCAAGATTTGTACACTTTTTTATATATAGTTGTTGTATCAACTTGTCAGTGTAGATCATCAATATTGACCCTTTGGTGTACAATCATCAATATCAGTCCATCAAGGTAGATTCATCTGTATTGACCCTTTGAAGTATATTTGCCAATATTGACCCTTTGGTGCATATTCATTGTTATTGACTTGTCTGTAGATTCCTGCACACCAACCCATTGTGTTATAACAGTCAATATCAACTTGATGGGATATATTCACTGATATCAATCATAGGTGTTAATCATTGATATTGATTCATTGCTATAAATTCTTTATTATCGACCAATTGGGACAGATTCATTGATAAAGACTCTTCAGTGTAGATCCATCCATGTCAAAACATTGGGTTAGATTCATTAATATCAACTTGATGGGGTAGGTTCATTGACATTGACCTGTGTATGTTGATTCATCTCTATTGACTCATCAGTGTAGATTTGTTGTTATTGAACTATCTCTGTTGATTCATCAGATATTGATTTGACAGTATTGATTCAAAAATGTAGCTTCATTTATATTGAACCATCAGGGTATATTCATAAATATCAACTCTTTGGATAGATTCATTTTTATTGAACTAAGTGTAGATTTGCTGATATTGACTTTTTGGTGTAGATTCACCAATATCGAATCATTGGTGTAGATTCTTTCATATCTACCCATTAGGATAGATTCATAAAAATTGTTTCAATTGGGTAGGTTTGACAATATCACCATATCAGTGTAGATTCTTTAATATTGACCTATTGGTCTAGATTCATTGATACTGACTCAAAGGTGTAAATTCATCAATGTCACCTTAAAGTTGCAGATTCATCAATATCTACCTGTCAGTACACATTCATCAATATTGACTCGAAGGTTTAAATTCATCAACAGACACATTGGTGAAGAAACATCTATGTGGACCCTTCAGCATAAATTTGTTTTTATTGACCCATAGGCATACATTCAACAATATAAACTCATTGGTGTAGATTTGTTGATATAAACTTGTTGGCGTATATTGTTCAATATTGATTTGCTGATATCAATTCTTCAAAGTAGATATGTCAATATTGACTTAATGGGGAAAGTTTGTCAATATCTACTCACCTGTGTAAATTTGTCAAAATTGGACCATCAGTGTAGATTCATGGATTATGACTCATCATGTTAGATTCATTAATATCTACTCACTGGTGTAGATTTGTTGATATCAACACATTGAGGTAGATTCATCAATATTGAATCTATGGGGTTTATTTGTTGATATTGACACATTGATGTAGATTCATCGATATTGACTCTGGGGTATATTTGTTAATATCAACTCAGTGGAAAGATTTGTTGATATCAATGGGTTGATGTTGATTCATCAATGTAGATTTGTCAATATTGACTCAACAAGGTACATCATCAATATTGAATCACCATGGTAGATTCTTGATATCCACAATTCTGTATAGTTTTGTTGATATCAACCCATTGTGGTAGATTTGTCATCAACCAGTCATGGTAGATTCTCTGATGTCAACTAAAATGGGTAGATTCATCAATATTGATTTGTTGAAATCAATTTGATAATGTAGATTCATCAATATTGACTAGTCCATTTACATTGGTTGATATTGATGTGTCTGGGTAGATTTGTTGATATAGACTGGTGGAGATTTGTAGATATCAACTCATATGGGTAGATTAATCAATATTAATTTGTCAGTATGGATTTGTCAATGTAGATTCATTGATATCAACCCATTGGAGTATATTTTTTGATATCTACTCTTCTGGGTATATTCATCAATATCTACCCTTCTCACCAGTGTAGATTTTTTTATATCAATCTGCTAGGGTAGATTTGTCAATATCAACCATCAGAATAGATACATCAATATCAATGGTTTGATGTAGATTCATTGATAAGATTCATTGATATCAATGCTTTGGTGTAGATTCATCAACATCAACTCATCAGGGTAGATTCATCAATATCAACCTATGTAGATTTGATGATAAAGACTTGGTTGATTTGTCAATATTGACTCATTGGTGGAGATTTGTAGATATCAACCCCCAGGGGTAGATTCATCAATATCAATTTATTGATATGGATTCATCAATGTAGATTTCTTGATATCAATCCTTTTTTTATATTTGCTGATATCTACTCTTCTGGGTATATTTGTCAGTATCTACCTGTTGATGTAGATTCATCAATATTGACTCATTGGAGTCAATTCATCTATATCAACCCATTGTACAGATTCATCTATTTTAACTATTCTGGGTAGATAGATTGACATCAACACTTCATTGTAGATTCATCAAAATCAACACATCAGTGTAGATGCATTGATATTGATTAGGCAATATCAATTTGTCAATATAGATTTGTTGATATTAACTTGATAGGGTAGATTCATGAATATTGATCTATCATGATAGATTCATTGGTATTGACTTTTCTCCTTAACATGTATTTTTATAAATGCTTATTCTATTTCTGTTAAACCTAATTTATCTAATTTTAACTTATGTTATTCATGACATCCAAGATTTTAGATCAACCTACCTAACATTTTAAGTCATTATTTTTTGCTGAAGACACATCCTACAAGAAATAGATATTACACTTTAACCATTTTAGAGAAATCAACACTATATTGATTGCTTGATCACTTAGAGAAATGAATAGTTAAGTAAATTTAAAGACATTCTATTTAATCCACTTTAGTTATGTGAACTGAAAAGCATTTGGATCCATTTTATTGTAAATTTAGTAATACCTATCTTTATATATATGCCAATTTTGTTACCATATACAAAATATATAGACAAAAGCATATATGTAGATACAAATACAATAAACAGTTATGCACAGATATGCATACAACTTGTATAAAACAAAGCATTTATAGTTTTTTTATTCCCAGTTATGAAACAAAATAGCTTCAGATGTTTACTGCACAGAATTTCATATTTTATCACTGCAAAATTAAAATAAATCCTGTGACAAATTTTTATACAACATGCGTAGGACCTGTGCAGTTGGAGACATAAGGTGTAGAATCCTCGAGCTATGGGGAAGAGTAAAATCAAAGGTTCATGTGGGCTACTCATCCTCCAAGGTGAAGATGTACTCTCATTTTCACCATTGTATATTCTCCATCCTTAGGTCTGTTTAAGAAGAATATCTTCCTTTCCAGTGTATTTATGAGTTAACTTTTGAATAACTGGACTCTTAGTAAAGACAGCAGAAGAAAACATTAGGCAAGAAACTCCAGGAACACAAAACAAGACCAACTGATACAGGACCAAAGCTGAATTCACAAAAATACCCTAGAGCTCAGAAGAAGATAGAGGCTTTGAAACATGACACACTATGAAATATTACACAACTGGATCAGATTAGAGTCAGCTCAGATATGAAAAATACTGGGAGAACATGAGGTTCTCAGAAGACTTTTTGCAAGGAACATATGTACATATGGAATCCTTTTAATTTTTCCTTGCTGTGAATATCTGGAAAGAATAAAAACTGCATGGAAATTAGTGAATTCCTTGACATTCTCAGGCCTGGTGCACCTGGCCAATCCAGATTTTTCTTTGTTTCTTTCTTTCTTTCTATCTTTCTTTCTTCTTTCTTTCTTTCTCATTCTTTTCTTTAGTCCTTAATGTTGAACTAACTCAAAGAACAAAATTGGAGAGTATAGAAAAAGAGAAATCAATCTTTTAAGACCTACAGCAACTTTGAATTAAAAGTGACATCATGTTTAATCTGCTTTCAAATCAGTTTTGGCATTAGCTGATGGAGCTCTCATTACATAAGGATATCAGGCAGGCAGCAAAAAATAAGGTAATATAACATTTTGAACATGACACTCAGAAAACTTAAACATAGCACAGTTTGACCATTTTTCTCCATTTTTGTAAAACAAGTTCTTTTATAAGGTAGGGTAATAATTTATATTTTTCTTCAGAGACCATTTTTTTCTATTCCCTGGCTGGTAGTCAAGCCAGTCTCAGGTGCAGAATAAATCTAGGATTTGTACCTTAAAGTTTGGGGAGGTGTTTCCAGAGAAGTGTAACCTTGCATCCAATCTATGAGGCAGAGGGAAGACTAGGGATGTCTCCTGATATTCCCTGTCTCCTGTGAACTGGAATGTGGACAGTGGTGACAGAGGATGGGAGTGCAGGGATTGAGACTGAGTGTCTCTGATGACCTCATGGCTGTGGCATGCCTGGTGCTTTGGAATGTTTCTGTGAAAGGGCAGAGGATGCTTAGCTGCTGTGACAATGCCCTTTATGAGCAGGTTCTCTGCAAGAGTCCTATCAGCTCTGACCTTGACCTCAGGCACACAGCTCCTGGGAAGAAAGGAATTCTTATGGTAGATAATCACATTGTTTCACCAGCTGCACTTCTCCAGTTTCTGCCTACCTTATAGTAATGTTTAACAATAGATTTTCTTGAGAGCTACACAAATCTCCTAACATTGCACTTTTCAACTGTGACTTGCAACTACAGAAAAGCAACATAGGATGTTCTAGTTTCTGTAACTTTTTTGAACACAAAGAATAAATGTTGCATAGTATTAACCTGATAAAGAGACATATGTAAATAAAGATTGCTGGCATAACTTTTTAGATCTGCATCTCCATAAGAGAGCAGAGTTCCACCTGATCCCAGCTTAATCTTCAAGATATGTATCTGTGAATATTTTCCAATTCTCCTTTGCTCCTGACTGGACCTGGGAATTTGGTTGCACTGGTCAAGATATTTGATGGCCCACATGGATCCGGACACAGGGTAACTTTCTTCAGCCATTATAATAGGGGACACTATTGGAGGTGCACCTTAGAAGTCAAAAAATCCCTCAAAGGTAATGATGTCAGGGAGTAAGAGTCAGGTATAAAATATGGAAAATACAGTATCCAAAGAAAGGGATCATTATGTGTCTGTAGTTCAGTTAGACAAGCACAGCTGTTATAATTTATAGACTTTACTAATAAAACTCTGTCACACTATTGGTGCAGTCTCAAATAGCTTTACCAAGACTCCCTTGCTTAGAAAACTGGCAGAAAATATTATGAGAATGCCCTAATTGTTGCTTTTATTGTGTAGTCAGGGCTGGGGATTCACTATGTTGTGGTTAGTCAATTCCAGAAACATTCTGATTCAGTCACAATCATTAACTTTGGACCATGTGCATTAACCTTTATATAATGTGTTTTCAGTGTGCCTTCTTTGTACTTTAGGTAAATGGTCCTATAAAAAGAGCTATAAGTGTATTTATGTCAGTTTATTCTCTGTTGTGACTAAAAGGTTGACCAGACCAATTATAAAGTAGGAAAAGTTCATTTGAGAGCTCACATTTTCAGATGTCTCAATCCATAGAAAGCTGGCCCATTCTTTGGACTTTGAAATGAGGTTAAATATCATGGCAGAAGTGTGTGGTGCAGGGAAGTGGCTAATATGAATGAAGCAGAGGCACTCACCAGATACACAATGTATACCACAAACACATGCCTCCAAAGAAACAACTCCTCCAGTAACACCCTTCCTTCCTTCAGTTACCACTCAGTTAATCCCATCAGGGGATTAATTTATCAATTGGATGGAGGGTAAGGAGGACTTTATGAAATGTTTGGATGTTTTTCAAAGAAGTGTGGAGGGAGTATCCCTAAAGTGAGTATGTACAGCACAACACTTTTAAGAGTGTAGGAAGTTCTCTTGATTTAATTAGGGAGGGATTATTCAGACGTGTAGGGAAGTGTGTTTGTGTTTAGTAGGGAAAGTTCTCCGAGGTGGAAAAGTGGCTTCTTTTCATTGTGTAGTGATGTCTCTCTAAGGCAAGTATAAAGGGCCTTCTGAAGGGTGTGGGAAAGCTCCTTTATGTATGTGGGAGGGCCCACTGTTTTGAGTTGGAATGTCTCACAGAGGTGCATACAATATGAGTAAGCAGAACACCGAGTTGTTCTGGGAGTTTTCTTTGAGGATAGTAGAGGGAATCACTGTGGTGTTTAGGGAGGCCAGTCAAAAGAGAATCATGAGAATTCTCAGGTATCTAGATATAACTTTGGAAGTAAGTAGGGAGGGCTCTTTGGTGAGCAGTGAGGTTGATCTGAGAGGTTTATTTAGGGTTTGCTGAGGTGTGTATGTATGACATGAAAAGAAGTGAGGTGTGTACTTACTTAGCTCTGTAGGGTTTTCTCTCTGAAATCTGTAGGTACAGATTGCAATATAAGTAGTGAAGGCTTTTTTATGTGTAAACAATGCACTCTGATGTTACAGGGTGGTCTCCTTGATATTTGTAATGAGTGTCCTCTGGTCTGTGTAGTGTGAACTTGATGAGGTATTTAGGAGGATTCATGATATTTGTCTGAATGCTCTTTACATTTCTGGGAAGAACCCCTGAGGTGACTTGGTAGGGCTCACAGAGTTACATAGGTATGGTGCTCTGTAAATGACAGAAAGAGATCAGTGAGTTGTTTCCAGAGGGCTGTTTGATGTGACTAGTGAAAGCTCATTGAATTGAGAGGAGAGGACAACCTGATGTGAATGGGAGGGCACTATGAGTTGAGGGTTAGGGTTATGGTTGGGCCTAGGGTGTTAGGTTCAGGATCAGGGTTAGCATTTGTAATGTATGGGAAAAACCTTTCTCGTGAGTTGAAAGGCATCTCTCTGGTATGTATTGAGGGCTCTCAAAAGTGCATAAATAGGCCCACTGGTTATTAGTGTGGGCTTGTGGAGAAGTATAGTTAGTAGAGAAGGCTTCTAAAGGAGTATAATTTGTACACACTGAGGTATATAGGGATGACTCTGTGTGGCATGCAGGGACTGCTATTCAGTTGAGTAGGGAAGACTTTGTGTTTATGGAGGGTACTCGAATTGTTGCATGAATGGCTTTCAGACTTGTATTTTTTTAGATGAATAAAGAAGGCTCTATGAGGAGGATAGCAGGGTTCTGTTATGTGTGTAAGAGGTCTCTTAGATGTGTGTGGGAAGGCCCTCTAAGAAGCATTTTGATGGTTCACCCAGGTGCATATGGAATGCACACTCGATGAGTAGAAAATACTCAGTTGTGTTTGAAGGCCATTTAAAGTGAGTAGTAAGAGGTCTGTGAGTTAAGTATGGAGGACAAAATGACATAGAAATGAGGGACTTATGATTTGTTGATTGGGTGATCTGCATAGTGTGGGGGTAGGATTCCCTTATATAAGTAGGGAGGGTTCTGTGAGATTTGTAGTGTAGTTTTTTGAGGTGTAAAAGTAGGGGTCATTGAAATACATAGGGACAGAACTTTGATATGTGTAGGGAAGACTTTCATAGGTGTCTAGATAGGTGCCTATTAGGTTGTGCAGAGGCATATATGAGAGGTGTAGGAAGGCTTTATGACTGATTAGAAAGGCTATCTCAGTTGTGTAGGAAGGGTTCTGTCAAACAGTGAGATACATCTAATATGAATAGGGAGAATACAGTGAGTTGTGATGCAATTGTTTGTTGAGGATAGTGGATGGAATTGGAAGCATTTTGGGAACGCACTTAAAGGAATATCTGAGGTTTGTACTTATGGTCTCTGGAGGTGAATAGGAATGGTATTTTGCTGGGTATGAGAGTTATGTAGATGTACAGGTAGAGTTTTTTGAGGTTTGTTTAAAGGGCATTCTAAGGTTTGTATGAAAGTCTCTCTGAGATATGTAGGGAGGACTCTTGATTGGGATGAATAGAGATGGTTCTCTTAGGTGAGTATTAAGAACTCCCAAGTTGTGTAGGAATGTCCCCCTAATGTGAATAAGAAGAAATCTCTGAAATGAATTGGGTGAATTAACTGAGGTTTGAAAGGAGAGCTCTATGAAGTGGGTTACAGGCCCACTGAATTTTGAAAGTAGGGCATTGTGAGGTGTGCAGAAAAGTGTTGTGTGGTGTTCAGTGACAGTTTTCTGAGATGTGTAGAAATTGCTTAATGAGGTGTGTGGGAAGTATTTCTGAAATGTGTATGAAAGGCCCTGAGGTGTAAGGGCACCTATTGTGAGCAGGGAGGGCTTTCTCAGTTTTATAGGGAGGTGTTTGTAATGTGTGTAGGTAGGTATGGACAGAGATCCTCCTGAGGTTTGTAGTTCAGGTGCTCCAATATGTATTGGTAGGTATCAGGTGTGCAGAATAAATCTCTGTGGATGTAAAAGGCTTTTGTCTGTGTAGGAGAGCTGTCTTGTTTGTGTACAAGGTTCCTTTGAAGTTAATAGTGAGATCCGTTTGATATGAATTGGGAGAATACACTGAGGTGTGATGGGAGTGTCCTTTGAGGATACTACAGGGGATATTAATGCTGTTTAGGAAGGCCAATCCAAGGAGTATCACAAGTCATCTTTGAGTTGCATATGTACAGCACTTGGAAGTAATTTGGGAGGACTTTTTGGTGTGTAGTGAGGTCTATCTGAGAAGTGCAGGCATTGTTTGCTAAGGTGTTTAGCAAAGGCATTCTGAAGTTTGAATTAACATTTCTCTGGAATCTCTAAGGTGTACTCATTAGGGTGTATAAAGAGGGATTTCTTTAGGTGTTGCTCAAAAACATGTTCAGGAAGCATCCATACGTTGTGAATGTATAAAACTTTTAAGTGTGCATGAAGGTTTCTTGATTTAAATAGGGAGGGATTACTTAGATGTGTAGAGAGGTGTGTTATGGTGTGGAGGAAAGGTTCTATTGTTTCTCTTCATTGCAATGGGGAGCACCCATTGATGGTTGTAGGAGTACCCCTTGATGTGTGTGGGAGGGCTCACTGAAGTGAGTTGAAAGAGTTCACAGATGTGCATAGGGATGGTATACTTTGCTGGGTAGAAATACCTCAGTAAGTTGTTTACACACAGTCTTTTGAGGTGAGTACTGGGAGCCCTGTGAGATCAGGAGGACAAACTGATATAAAAGGGAAAGAACTATGAATTTTGTGTTAGAGATAGGGTGTGGCTTACAGTTTTAGGTCAGCATCCATATCTTGCTCAGTGTCAGGGTCAGGGTCAGGGAGAGCCCTCTGTGGTATGTAGGGAGGGCTTGTGTTAATGGTTACAGTTAGGATTAGGGTTATATTAAGGGTCATGGTCAGTATTTTCAGTGTATAAAGAATGACTCAGTGGTGAGTTGAAAAAACTCTTTGAGGTGTGTATTGAAAGTTTTCTGGTAGACAGTCTCTCTGTTGTGTTTAAAGAAGGCTTGTCAAGGAAAATAGTAGGGAGTTCTTGGAAAGGAGTATATTTGGTACACAGTGAGGTATGTAGACATGCCTCACTGAGGTGTGTAGGGATAGTTCTCTGAGGTGTTTAGGGACTACCCTTGATGTGGGTGGGGAGGGCTATTTTTGATGTGTTTGAGTGTACACTCAGGTGTGTAGCAAGTGCCCTCTGAGATTGGTATCATGTGGTTTCTGAGCTGCATAAAAAGGGCTCTATGAGGTGTGAGGAGGGTTCCATGATGTGTGTCATAAGATAATTTAACGTGTGTGGATGTGCCATTGATGTGAGTTGGGAGGGCACACAGTAGTGCAGAGGAAGGGTGCTTTGTGATGTGTAGGAAGGGTTCAGTGATTTGTGTTTGTGGGGCCTTTTGAGGGAAGAACAAGATCTCTGAGAGATGAGTAGGGAGGGCAAATTGATGTAGAAAGGAGAAAACTATGAGGTTAGGGTGTGGGTTGTGTTTAGAGTTAGGGTTTAGGGTAAAGGTCATAATCAAGGTCAGTATCATGGTCAGGGAGGGTCCTCTATTTTATGTAAAGAGAGCTTGGGGTTAGAGTTAGGATTAGGTTTAAGGTTAGATTCAGGATAAGAGTCAGTGTTTGTGGTGTACATAGAAGGCCTATGTAGTGACTCAAAAGTGTTCTCTGAGGTGTGCATTGAAGGCTCTCTGAGGTGCATAGACAGGCTATTTGAGGTATTTAGAGAGGTCTTGCAAAGAAGTATACTTAGCATAAAGGGCTTTAAAACAAGTATAGTTTGAGTTCAGTGAGGGATGTATGGATGTTTCTCTGAGGTGTGTAGAGATTGCTTTGAGGTGGTTAGGGAATGCTTTTATTTATGTGCATGGAGGATATTCTAAGTTGTTTAGGGAGGGGTCAATGAGGTTAATAGTGCATGGTCTTTGAACTGTGTAGAATACGCTATGAGGTATTTAGGAGAACTCTATGACATGTCAGAGGCCTATTAGACATGTATAGGAGATCCAACTTAGATGGAGTGAGAGGACTCACACAGGTCTATACAGATTATTTAGTGAAATGAGTAGAAAGAACTCTAGTTAGTTGTGCTCAGAGAACCATTTGAGGTGAGCAGAGAGAGCCCTCTAAGATGAGTATGGAGGACAAATTCATATAGAAAGGTAGGCAATATGAGGTATGGAGTGGAATATCTCTTTGGTGTGTTGGTAGGATTCACTGAGATGAATAGGGAGGGCTCTCTGAGCTTTGTTGTGTAGGCTCCCTGAGGTGTTTATTAGTGAGGACTCATTGAAATACATAGGGATGGCACTCTGATAAGAATAGGGAAGTCTCTCAAGGGTTTGTAGGGTGGTCCCTATTAGGTGTGCAGAAGAATCTATGAGGGGTGTAAGAGGACTTTATATCTGAGGAGAAATGCTGTCTCGTTGTGTAGGGAAGGCCTTCTGAAGTGAATAGTATGATATCTTTGATTTGAGTATGGAGAACATACTAAAGTTTGATGGGAGAATCCTTTGAGGATAGTATAGGGAATCTCTGAGGTGTTTTGGGAGGGCACTCAATGGAGTATCAAGAGGACTCTCTGCATTTTGTAGTTCTGGCCTTTGGCAGTTAATAGAGAAGACTTTTTCATGAGTAGTGCAGGCTACCTAAGATGCACAGGTAGTGTTTTTTGGGGTTTTAGGTTTAATGAAATGGCATTCTGAGGTTTGTATGGAAGCCTCTCTGAGATTTGTAGAGAGGATAGCTGAATGGGATGTTTAGGGAGTATCCTTTTTGGTGAGAGGTATGTACTCTCTGTGGGATGTAGATATGTATTTCTAAGGTGAGTAAGAGAAGAATTCTGATGTGAATAAGGAGGACAAACTGAGGTTTGAAAGGTGGGCTCTATGAGTGTGTAACAGAGTACTCTGAATTGTAAAAGTAGTATAGAGAGGTGGTGTGTAGTATTTGGCAACTGTTCTCTGAGTTGTGTAGGGATCAATAAATGATATGTGTAGTATGGGCTTCTATAGTGTAAATGGGTGGCCCTCTGTTGTGTAGCAAGTGTGATTGATATGAGTGTGGAGGGACTTCTGAGATATGGAGGAAGGTGACTGTGAGGTGTGTAGGAAGGGAATGACTCTGTGAGGTTTGTTGTGTGGGCTCTCTGAGGTGTGAAGAGAAGTCTCCATTAGGTGTTGCAGAAGCTATCTATGAGGTGTATAAAATGGCTTTTGCCCATGCAGAAGTGCTATCTCAGTTGTGTATTGAGGACCCTGTGAAGTAAATGCAGAGATCCATCTGATACAAGGAAGGAGAACACCCTGTGGTGGAACGTTCTTCTTTAGGATAGTAGATGGAAACTCTGAGGTGTGTATGTAAGGCATTTGGAGGTGAGTAGGGAGAGTTTTTGGTGAATATTGAGGTCTGTCTGAGATGTGTGGGTAGGGTTTGCTGAGGTATGTAGCACGAGATTTATGAGGTTTGAAATAACGTTTCTCTGGCATTTTTAGGGATTACTGTCTGGGGTGTATAAGATGACTTTCTGAGTTGTTTAGGGTTGGCTCAATGAAGTGTGGATGGTGTGTCCCTAAGGTGTGTATGAATTGGATTTAGAGTTGTGTAGGAAGGGTTCTTAATGTGAGTAGGGAGGAAATCCTTAGATGAATAGGTAGGTATGTTTGAGACATGTAGGAAATTTCTCTGAGGTGGATTGTTTTCATTGTGGAAGGAGGGCTCTAAGAGGTATCATGGGAGGGGTCTCTGAGGGGTATAGGAGGGCTATATGAGGTTCATAGGAGGGCGAATTGACGTGAGTATGAGTGCTCACTTAAGGAAGTAGGATTAGTTTTAGTGTATATGGAAGGCCAGTCAAAAGAGATTTCTGAAGAGTGTAGTGAGGAGTTTATGAGGTTAATAGAAAGGTTCACTCAGGTGATTAGAAGGGCTTGAAAAGGAGTATTGTATGTACTCACTTATTTGTATAGGAGTATGTCTATTTCAGGTGTGTAGGGACTTCTCTTGAGACATATAGTGAGGACTTTTTTAATGTGTCAGGAAGGCACTCAGATGTGTATGGAGGCTTCTGTGATTTTGTATGGAGATGATTCTTAGCTGAGAAGGGAGGGTTACTGTTAGGTTGAAGGTTAGTTTTTGAGGTTAGGACTTGTATTAGGTTTATATTTAGAGTTAGCATTAGCATTAGGGGTTAGTGTTAGAGTTAGAGGGTTAAGTTTCAGTTCAGTGTTAGTGTTAGGATCCAAATGAGTATTTGGATTGTAATGGGAAGGCCTCTGTGCTGTGTTTAAATGGATCTCTGAAATGTTGTAATGGCTCTCTGTGGTGTATTATGAGGTTTTATTGAGGTGAGTACACAGGCTTTCTGAGGAGATTAGGGAAGACTTCCAAAAAATCATAGTGAGTACTCACTGAGGCCTGTAAGGTGTCTCTCTGAGGTGTGTAGGGACAGTTCTTCAGATGTGTAGTGAGGGTATTCTTTGATGTTTCAACAGGGAACTAAGATGTGTGTGCAGAGGGCACTCTGAGGTTTGTATGGAGTAGCCTCTGATCTGTGTTGGCAGGGTACTATTATGTGTGTCAGAGGGCTCCTTTACATAGGTGGGAGTGCCCCCTGAGATAAGTTGAGAGGATTCACAAAGGTGAATCAGGGAAGTGCTCTGTAAAGTGTAGAAAGGGCTCACTGAATTGTGTTTCAAGGGCCACTTGAGGTGAGTAGTCAGAGATTTGTGAGATGAGTAGGGAAAACAAACTGATGAATGAGGAAAGGCACTATTATGTTAGGCTTAGGGTCAGGATTTAGGGTCAGGTTCAGGTTAATGGTCAGTGTCAGTGTCAGGGAGGGCTCCCTGGTAGGTAAGGAGGGCTGAGGTTTAGGCTTAAATTAGGGTTAGTGTCAAGCTCAGGGTCAGGTTCAGTATTTGCAATTAATAGGGAAGGCCTCTGTGGTGAGTCAAAAGGGCTCTATGAGATGTATATTGAGGACTTTCTGTCATTAGTAGATAGACACTCTGAGGTGTTTATAGTGCACTTGAGAGAAGTTTAGTGAGTAGAACTGGCTTGCAATGGAATCTTATTTGTATAAACTGAGATATGGAAGGATGTTCCTCTGAAGCGTGTAGGAAATTCATTTGAGGTAAGTAGAACCAGTTTTCTTTTATGTCAAAGGAGGGTACTCTGAGATTATTTGGGAGGTGCTTTAGGGTGGTAGTTTGTTGGTGTGGAGGGAGGGAACTATGACATGTGTAAGAGGGTTCTACAAAATGTGTTTGAGTTCTCCTGGTGGTGTGTGAGAGGGTTTCCTGAGGTGAGCTTGGAGGGCTCATAGAGGTACATAGAGACGGTGTTCTGTGAATTGTAGAAAGGGCTTAATGAGTAGTTTTTGGTAGGCCTTTTAAAGTAAGGCATGAGAGCTCTGTGAAATGAGTAGAGAGAAAAAACTGATGTAGAAGGGAATGTTCTGTGAGGTTAAGGTTAAGGTTAGCATTAGGATTAGTAATATGTCAAGGTTAGGATCATGGTCACTGTCAATATCAGCAAGGGCTCTCTTTAGTATGTATGTTGGGCTTAGTGTTAGGGTAAGAGTTAAGGTTGGGTTCTGGGTTGGGGTCAGTATTTTCAATGCATAGGGAAGGCCTCTGTTGTGAATTGAAAGGGCTCCCTTAGGCATGTATTGAGGGCTTTCTGAGGAGAGTAGATGAACTTTCTGAGGGATGTAGAGAGTACTTGAAATGAAGTGTAGTTAATAAAGAGGGATTTTAAAGGAATCTAATTTGTACCTGTTGAGGAAAGTAGGAAAGTCTCTCTGAGGTCTGTAGAGACTGCTGTTGAAGTAAGTAGGGAGGGTTTTCTTTGATGTAAATGAACATTACTTTGAGATGTGTAGAGAGGACTCCCTAGGGTTGGTAGCTTGCAATCTCTGATCTGTTTAGAGGGACTTCTATAAGGTCTGTAGAAGAAATCTTTGATGTGTGTCAGAGGTCCCTATGATATTTGTGGGTGGTCCTTCTGAGATGAGGTGGGAGGGGTCACTCAGCTGTATAAAGAATGTGTACTGAGATGAATAGAGATGATTCAGTGAGTTTTTACTGGAGGGTCTTTTCATTTGAGTAGTGAGAACTCTATAAGTGAAGTAGGGAGGAAAAACTGATGTAGAGGGAGGACCCTATGAAGTGTGAAGGGGGACCTATGTCACATGTAGGTCAGACTAGCTGTGATGTGTATGGAAGACACTCTGATCTTTGTCATGTAGGTTCTCTGAGGTGTATGGTGAGGGCTGGTTTAAATGCATAAGGATGGCATTCTTATGTGTGTATGAGGGCTCTCACAGGTGTGCAGGGAGTTTTCTATTAGATATACCAAGGGATCTAGGTGGGTGTAAGTGAGCCTTATGACTGAGTAGAGATGTTAACACAATTGTGGAGGGAGGATGCCCTGAAGTGAAAGTGAGATCTCTCTGATATGTGTAGGGAGAACACACTTTGTTTTGATGGGAGGGTTTTTTGAGGATAGTATAAGAAATCTCTGAAGTGTTTGTGAGGGCTTTCAATGAAGAATGATGGGGACTCTCTTAGGTGTGTATATGCAGCACCCAGAGATGAGTAGGGAGAGTTTTGCATAGAAGTGAGATCTATCTGCGCTGTTTGTAGCACTGTTTGAGGTGTGTATCAGGGGCATCCTGAGGTTCAAATTAATATCTCTCTGGTTTTTATAGAGAGTGTTGCTGGGGTATATATGGAGGGCTATCTGAGTTGTTTGGGTATTGCTCAATAAATTGTGGAGGAAGCATCTCTAAGCTGTGTGTGGGTGGCACTCTGAGGTGTGTAGGAAGGGCTCTTGATGTGAGTAGGGTGGGATTACTTAGATATGTAGGGGAATGAGTTTTTGGTGTGTAGGAAATGTTCTCGGGTGTTA
Organism: Sciurus carolinensis; assembly: GCF_902686445.1. NCBI lineage: Eukaryota > Metazoa > Chordata > Mammalia > Rodentia > Sciuridae > Sciurus > Sciurus carolinensis. Next base: position 93,160 of record NW_025920449.1, read on the forward strand.
AAACAGCTTCTCTTTGTGTAGGAAAGTCTCCCTGAAGTATATAGGGAAGGCCTTCTGAAAGGCATAGGGGGGATTTATAAGGTTTGTCAGTGAACTTCTTGGTATGAGAGGGAGGGCTCACATAACTGAAAAAGTAGGGCTTTTGCAGTGTATAGGAAAGACCTCTGAGGTGAGTTGAAATAGCTCTCTGAGATGTGTAGTGAGAGCTCTCTGGGGTGAGTAGAAATTCTCTCTGAGGTGTTTAAAGAGCACTTCATAGAAATATAGTTAGTAAAAAGGTCTTGTATAGGAATATAATTTGTACTCAGTAGGGTATATATGGATGTCTACCTGAGGCTGTCTACACACGTAGGTACTACTCTTGATATAAGGATGGTTTCCAGTGATGTTTATGGAGCATACTATGATATATGTAGAGATGGGTCTCTAAGATTGGTAGTGTGCAGTTGCTGAGCTGTGTAAGAAGGTGTGTCTGAATTATGTAAGAGGGCTATATGATGCTTGCCCTAGGGTTCCTTTTTGTGTGTGAGGGCCTTCTGATGTGAGTTGGGATGGCTCACAGAGTTGCACAGGGTTTTTGCACTGGAAATTGTAGAAAGAACTCAGTGAGCTGTGTTTGTGGGGTCATTTGAGGTAAGTAGTAAGAGTTTGGCAAGATGAGTAGGGAGAAAGGACTGGTGTAGAAGGGAGAGCACTATGAGGATATTGTTTGGTTAGGCCTAAGTTTAGGGTTTAGGTCAGGGTCAAGTCATGGTTAGTTTCAGGGTCAGGGAGGGTTAGGGTTAGGGTTAGGGTTAGCTCTGTGGCATGTAGGGAGGACTTAGGTTTATGCTTAGGGTTAGGGTTAGGTTCAGAGTAAGAGTCAGTAATTACAGTGTATAGGGAAGGCCATGGTGAAAAGTCAAAATTCTTCTCTGAGGTGTGTATATTGAGTCCTCTGTGAAGTGAGTATAAAAGTTGTTTGAGGTGTTTATAGAGGGCTTGCAAAGAAACCTTGTTTGTTCTTGCAAAGAAGTATGGTTTTACTCACTGAGTTATGTAAGGACTTCTCTGTTGTGTGTAGATTTGAGTATGGAGGGTACACTTTGATGTGTGAAGGTTAAACTGAGGTGTGTAGAGAGGTCTCTTTGAAGCAGGTAGCATGTAGCATCTGAGCTGTGTTTTTTGGACTTCATGAGGTGTGTACGATGGTACTATGATATGTGTTAGAAAACTACAAGAAGTGTGTGTGAGGGTCTTTTCAGTTGAGTTGGGAGGGCTCACTCAGGTGTACAGATAGGGTGTACTGAGATGAGTTGAAAGGGCTGTGTTAGTTGTGTTTATAGGTTTTTTGATGTGAGTAGTGAGAGCTCTGTTAGATGAGTAATTAGGACAAATTGATGTAGAAGGGAGGGTCCCATGAAGTTTGGAAGGAGGATCTATATGGTCTGAAGTTAGGAATCATGGAATTCAGTAAGCTGGACTTTGACCTTTACCATGTAATTTAACTGAGTTGTGTAATAAGGGCTACTTGAAATTCAGAGGGATAGCACCCTGATGTGTGTTTGGAGCTCTCAGAGTTGTGTAGGAAGGTCTATATTAGGTGGGCAGAGGGATCTATGAAGGGTGTAGGAGGCCTGTTTGACATAGTATAAGTGCTATCTCAGTTACGTAGGGAGGGACTTCTACAGTGAATAGTGAGATCTCTGATATGAGTAGCAAGAATAAACTCAGGTGTGGTGAAAGAAATATTTGAGGATAGAAGAGAGAATCTCTGAGGTGTGTTGGTAGGACACTCAGAAGAGTACCATGGGGATCCTTTTAGGTTTGTAGTTTTGGCCTTGGAAGTAAATATGGAGGACTTCTTGGTTAGTTTTGAGGGCTACAAGAGATGTGTATGTAGGGTTTTTAAAGCTTTGTTAAAAGGGCATTCTGAGGTTTGTATAGGAGCCTCTCTGAGATTTGTAGGGAGACTGTTGAATGAGGTGTATAAGGTGGGTGCTCATTGGTAAAAATTAAGAGCTAACTGAGGTGTGGATTTGTGAACATCTATTGTGAGTAAGGAGAGATTTCTGAGATAAATGAGGACAAACTGAAGTTTGAAAGGAGAGCTCTATAAGGTGTGTAATAGTGCCCTCTGAATAGTGAAATGATGGCATTATGAGGCATGTAGAGGCATGGCATGTGGTGTGTAGCAACAGTTCTCTGGTCCCAACATTGATACAGTGATTGAAAAATAATGTGTGTAGGAAATGTGTCTAAGGTGTGTATGGATGGCCCTCTAAATTCTGTATAAAGAGCACTTAATATGAGTAGGTAGGGCTCTTAGCTGTGTGGAGAGGTAACTGTTATGTGTGTAGGAAGTGTTCAGTGAAGTTTGAAGGGAAGGTTCTCTGAGATTTAGAGTGCAGATGATTTGTGGTGTGTTGGGAGACCTCTATTAAATATGCAGGAGAAATCTATGAGGGGTGTACAAGGACTTTTGTCTGCATAGGAGTGCTCTCTGTTGTATAGTTAGGGCCCTCAGAAATGAATAAAGAAATCTATCTAATATGACTAGGTAGAATACAATGAGATGTAATGGGAGTATTCTTTGAGTATAATAGGAGGAATCCGTACATTGTTTATGAAGGCCACTCAACAGTGTATGCAGAGTCTTCTCTGAGGTGTGTCAGGTCAACCCTCAGAGGTGAGTAGAGAGGGCATTTTGGTGAGTGATAAGTTGTATCCGAGTTTTATAGTAGGGTGTATTGTTTGTAGCATGAAAATTCTTAGATTTGAATTAACATATCACTGGAATTTATAGGAAGTACTCTCTGAGGTGTATAGGAAAGGCTTTCTGAGTTGTATAAGTTGCTGAAAAAAATGTGGAGGCAGCATCCCTATGGGGTATATGAATGGGAATTTGAGGTGTGAAAAAAGCTCTTGGTATTAGTAGGGAATCATTAGTTAGATGTGTAGGAAAGTGAGTTTGAGGTGTGAAGGAAAGATTCTCTGAGGTGTTAAGTGGATTCTCATTTTTATGTAAAATGTGCTCTCTGACATGTAGGGAGAGCCCTCTGAAGGGTGTAGGAGAGCTTGATGAGGTTTGTAGGAAGACTTATTGATGAGATGTGTAAGTGTTCATGTAAGTGAATAACAGGGGTATTTGCAGTGTATAGTAAAGGTCTCTGTGTTGAGTCAAAAGTTTTCTCTGAGGTGTGTATTGGAGGCTCTGTACAGGAAGTAGAAAGGCTCTCTAAGGTGTTTAAAGAAGACTTGGTAAGAAGTTACTAGGGCTTGTGAAGTACTAGTTTGTACTCACTCAAATATGTAGTAATGTCTCTCTGAGGTGTGGAGGTAATGATGTAAGGAAGTTCTTTTTTAAAAGATAGTATCACAGCTTGATCAACATCAAATTCAGAGTCACAAATATGAGAAACAAATATAAACACACACAAACAAAAATTTCTGAGGGTCTGGTGATATCTAAATGGGAATCTGAGTGGAGGGCTACACACTACTCATTTCCAATGACCTGTCCTGTTTCACCTCTGGTCTTCTTGGGAAATATCACAGAGTTGTTAGTCCCAACATTGATACAGTGTTTCCAATCTTGGGAAAGGCTCCTACTAGGGACTTTCCTGAGAAATAAACATCCAAAGATAAGTATACAACAAGAACTCATGACTCTGGACTTGCTGTCTCAACACAAGTGAGCAGAATGAGAGTTTATCTGAAATGTGGTTGCCTAGCTACTAGGGTTCCAAATTCTGTGTATTCTACTGCCAAGGAGGTGAGATCACTTCCTTGGGGACTCCATACCCAAAGCCCTTTCTCACACAAGATGGTACTAATATCCCACTGAGATGCAGGTTTCTCCCATCTTCCCATGATATATGCACAAGTGGACATGGTTACACCAACACACCCTGAATCTGGTCCCCAGACTGTCCCAGGTGTAGCCAATTCACCTGGTTTGAAGAGATCATTTGAATCAAACCCACTTCCTCCTTCTGGTCATGGGAACCCTAATGTTTGAGTCATGTGTCTATAATGCACCAACATACAGAAAACACAGCACAGAAAGAAGAGGGACAAGGGATGACATACAACACTACCATGATGTGAGTCCAACAGTGAAGTAGGGGAAATCAACTTCTCCCTTGTCCTTTTTTCCACTTGGTCCCACTGGATGTTTGTCATGACTGATTTTCAGAGATAGACGCCCTGTGCGATAGACCTTCAAATGCTTCCTGTGCAATTTAGAAATGTTTCAACATTTCTTCTCATTGTATGATGTGGGTACACTACAAGGGATCAGTGGCACCAGAGAATTCTATTGTCCAAAATCTGTAGCTTCCCCTTCTAAGTGAATCCACATCAACATGTGGTTTCAAAGAAAAATAAATCAGCAAGAGCTATAATATTAATCTTCCAAGATGTAATCATCTGAAGTCTCATTTCTTTGTCTCCATAGTTTCATAGTAAAGGAAGTGCTATAATTCCAGAGTTTTTTTGGAAAATTTTGTGTGGCAGCTGGCAAAGTTCCAGGGACCCCATGAAATAGCAAGAGGCTGGCATTTCTGTTTACATTTTTAAATGCCCCACATAGATAAAAATATTTTGGTTATAAAATTCATGAATGCAATTTTTATCAAGAAGAAATGTTAGTGTGAAATTTCCAAAACTTTGTTCAATACCGTGGTCATAACCATGGGAGTGGAATTCTCTTTCTCTACTTCTTTAGGGAATGTATGCATTTCTTGTTTCAAGGTCTCAACAGGTTACTTCTTTTTGTTTGTGTTGTTGAAGACAGTCTCTTTCTATTCTTTTAACCAAAATTTGGAAACAAGGCCCCAAGTAGAAAAACAAAGAAACTACTCAGAAGACAATATTTATTCAATAGCTAAGTTAATGGAGTAGAGAGGACAGACAATTCAGTTTTGAAAAATGGAAAATGTCTAGGTAACCACTCTCTTCAAGGGATAGTCATTAATCTAATGCAGGTTCACTGAGTGCCCTGTGTCCACTTTTTTTTATTGTAAACAAATGGGATACATGTTGTTTCTCTGTTTGTACAAAGAGTAAAGGCATACCATTTGGGTAATCATAAATTTACTTAGAGTAATGTTGTTTGATTAATTCTGTTATTTTTTCCTTTCCCCCTCCCCTTCCCCCTCTCTTTTCTCTTTATACAGTCCTTCCTTCCTCCATTCTTGCCACCCTCCCTAACCCTAACCCCCCCCACCTAGATGTCCTTCAATTGATGAATGGATAAAGAAACTGTGGTATATATATACAATGCAATATTACTCAGCCATAAAGGATGATAAAGTTATGGCATTTGCAGGCAAATGGATGAATTTGGAGAATATCATGCTAAGTGAGATAAGCCAATCTCAAAAAAACAAGGGACAAATGATCTTGCTGTGTCCACTTTTGAATGAACACAAGAAACTGATGACCTTCTTTTCTATTATGAAACATCAAAAATAATCAAACTATTTCAAAGGCTTAGAGCCATCTTGCTTGTGCACACAGAACTAATTGATTTCTCATTACCTTCCCACAAATGTGAGAGTCTGATGATTAACCACTGACTTGGAAAGACTTGAATGTCAATATTCATGTGAAATCAACCCTGAGGGCTCCCAGGATATGGTGTTGCTGAATGCTTTTGTGTTCCTTGAAATTTACTGGGGAAAAAAAATGGGGAGAATCACCACAAGGAAGACCTGCAACTCTGAATGGTGCTGAGTTTGGTAAGCCCTGAGGCACCAGTAAATTTGAAAAAAGGAAATAGTCCCTCTTTTTTAAGCTGGTAAATATTGAATCATGGAAAACTCTCCTCTCTTATCTCCTGCTTCTATAGGTATTCATCTTGTGACATTAAGGCATTATGTAATAACATTCCCTATCCACTAAGTTTCTTCAGGA